>NC_091764.1:41059166-41362196 GCF_029378745.1 Bos indicus | reverse complement strand
CCTTGGACTGAAAGGAGATCCAACCAGTCCATTCTAAAGCAAATCAGTCCTGAATATTCATTGGAAGGAATGATGCTGAAGCTGAAACTCCAATACTTTGGCCACTTGATGTGAACAAGTGACTCATTTGAAAAGATCCCGATGCTGGGAAAGATTGAAGGCAGGAGAAGGGGACGACAGGGGATGAGATGGTTGGATGGCATCACCGACTCAATGGACGTGAGTCTGAGTAAACTCTGGCAGTTGGTGATGGACAGGAAGGCCTGGCGTGCTGCAGTCCATGGGGTCACAAAGAGTCGGACACGACTGAGCAACTGTACTGAACTGAACTGAACATACATTAATAAAATTTTCCAAGTGAGACTTCAATAGTACATGAACCGTAAACTTCTAGATGTTCAATCTGGATTTAGAAAAGGCAGAGGAACCAGAGATCAGATTGCCAACGTGGTGCTGGATCACAGAAAAAGTAAGAGAAATGCAGAAAAACATCTACTTCTGCTTTATTGACTTTGCCAAAGCCTTTGACTCTGTGGATCACAACAAACTGGAAAATTCTTAAAGTGACAGGAATAACAAGAGGTACCTTACATGCCTCCTGAGAAATCTGTATGCAGGTCAAGAAACAACAGTTAGAACTGGACATGTAATAATGGACTGGTTCCAACTTGGGAACGGAGTATGTCAAGGCTGTATATTGTCACCCTGCTTATTTAACTTATATGTAAAGTACATCATGCAAAATGCTGGGCTGGATGAAGTACAAGCTGGAATCAAGACTGCCAGGAGAAATATCAATATGAAAACCTCAGATATGCAGATGACACCACCTTTATGGCAGAAAGCAAAGAGAAACTAAAGAACCTCTTGGTGAAATTGAGAGAGGAGATTGAAAAAGCTTGGTTAAAACAATTAACATTATAAAACCAAAATTATGGTATCTGGTCTCATCACTTCATTGTAAATAGATGGGGAAACTTAGAAACAGTGAATAGTTTACTCTTGGGCTCCAAAACTCACTGCAGATGGTGAGTTCAGTCATGAAATTAAAAGATGCTTGGTCCTTGGAAGCAAAGCTATGGCAAACATAGCATATTAAAAAGCAGAGACATGACTTTGCTGACAAAGGTCTGTATATTCAAAGCTATGATTTTTCTAGTAATCATGTATGAATGTGAGCATTGAACCATAAAGAAATCTGAATGCTGAAGAATTGATGCTTTTGAAATGTGCTGGAAAAACTCTTGAGAGTCCCTTGGACTGCAAGGAGATCAAACCAGTCAAACCTAAAGGAAATCAGTCCTTAATATTCATTGAAAAGATTAATGCTGAAGCTGAAGTTCCTATAGTTTGGCCACCTGATGCAAAGAACTGACTCACTGAAAAGACCCTGATGCTGGGAAAGACTGAAGGCATAAGGAGAAGAGGGTATAAAGGATGGGATGGCTGGATGGCATCACCCACTCAATGGACATGGGTCAGAGCATACTCTAGGAGATGTTGAGGGACTGGGAAGCCTGGCATAGTGCAATTCATGGAATCTCAAAGAGTCAGACATGATTTGGTGACTGAAAAACAAACAATAGTTCTGTGTATTCAACTACTTCCTAAGAGCTCAATGCTAAAACAAATGAGATGATTTTTCAAGTACTCAGCAGTTTTCAGTGAATCAGCATGCACCCACAAAACCAAAATCAGTATAGTTATCTGAACTATAGTTTTCTGCTCTGATGCTTCAAAAGTTTGGATATTCAAGTGTTTTAACAAATAGGTTTCTGCATATCACCCATCATATTTTTAAGTTTTCAATGAAATATTCTTTAATAAGATTGTTCATCAAAAGAGCATTCATCGCAGTGTTTATCACAAGAGCCAAGACACGGAAACAACTTAACTGTCCCACCATGGATGTACAGACAAAGAAAACATGGTCTTATATATGTATATGTTTACACAAACACACGACACACTGGAATATTATTCAAGTATAAAAGAGAATTATCCTGTTATTTGTGACTATATGGATGAATGAGGAGAGTTTTATGCTAAGTAACATAAATCAGACACAGAAAGACAAATATGTATGATCTCACTTATATATAGAATCTAAAAAAGTCAAGCTCATAGAACCAGAGTAGACTAGTTGTTGTCAGAGTCTGGAGGATGGAAGAAATAGGCAGATGTTGGTCAAAGGGCATAAACTTTCAATTAAACAAGTAGTAAGTTCTGAGGATCTAATGTATACCATGGCGATTACAGTAATAATACTGAATTTTATATTTGAAATTTGCTTAGAGAGTAAATCTTAAATGTTCTCACCACATACAAAGATATAAATGGTAATTATGTGAAGTGCTGGATGTCAAAATTAACTTGATGCTGGTAGGCATTTCACAATATATACATCACTATGTTATATACCTTAAGAAAATTATATTGCATAATACAACCTAAATATAAAAACATTTCATTTGTCAATCATACCTCAATAAAGTTGGGAAAGAGAATAATATATGGCATATTTTCATGAGGCTTAAAACTCATAAAACAAATTAATGATTACTGGGTTTATAGCTCAGAGACATTTTCCTCAACTATGTCATAGAAAAACATGATCTTAATTAGATCATGGCATCCAGTCCCATCACTTCATGGCAAACAGATGGGGGAAAAAATGGGAACAGTGGCAGATTTTCTTTTCTTCAGCTCCAAAATCACTGCAGATGTTGACTGCAGCCATGAAATTAAAAAATACTTGCTCCTTGGAAGAAAAAAAAATAGTCAATCCTAAAGTAAATCAACCCTGCATATACATTGGAAGGACTGATGCTGAAGCTGAAACTCCAATACTCTGGCCACCTGAGCAAAGAGCCCACACACTAGAAAAGACCATGATGCTGGAAAATATTGAAGGCAGGTGGAGAAGCGGTTAACAGAGGATGGGATGGTTAGATGGCATCACCAAGTCAATGGACATGAGTTTGAGCAAACTCCAGTAGACAGTGAAGGACAGGGAAACCTGGTGTGCTGCAGTCCAGTTGTGAAAAGTCAGACGTGACTTATTGTCTGAACAACAAGTGTCACAGAAAGTTCAAGTAAGTCACCATGATGGGGGAATTCAACATTTTTTAAAACATTTTAAGGTAGGAACACAGAATTTTATAAATTTTACAGTCAGTATTTTCTATCTACCTCATAGTTCACCATAAACATCAAGCCTTCCATTATTTGAATTTTTGAAAGCCAGAGTTATTATTTTTTTTTATTAAACTCATTCTATATTTGTTCATTCTACAACATATACTCACACACTTGCTCTCCCAAATGGTTTTGATACTAAGGAGTGTACATGATAAAAAAATTTTTTTTCATATCTTTGAAAATAAACATTCATTTATTTACAGTATCTTTGAAATCTGCTTGCATAAATGTTGCTGTTCTAGATTATAAATCTTGAGGTAATTAATGTCTGTGTCTTTTGAAGTACATTTTTAAAATCATATAGCACAATATCAATTTCCAATGTTATAAAATACCTTCAGAACAAATAAACTACTTTGTATTTCCAGCTACAAATGCCATATGAACATGAATAGAATTTAAATTGTTATGAAAATCCAACCTACCAATAATTAGACATAAAAATGCTAACATATATGAGTTTTCACACTCATAACTTTCCAATTGTTCCAGCATAACTCATACATCAAATAAATAAATAACAACAAAAAGGAAAAAATTATTTCTTAGAGGGTTCTAGGGCACATTTTGCCTTTGAAAGGAAAATAAAGTTGGTTAATACTTTGCAACTATTTATTTTAAAACTAAATTATTAAATGAAATAGGGCAGCACTTATCATAAGAAATGACAAGTGATGATACAGTGGACAGGGTTATAAGTAATTCTTCCCAGAAACCACAGGGACAGAGCATTTTGCTCTCAGTTTCCAGGTTGCCATGGTGGGCTTATTTTGAAACAAAATTCTGATTGGTACTAATTCATGAATGTCTGTGCAAAATCCAAGAGATAAAACATGCAGTTGTTACTGTACAACTGTAGAAGTTGCAAACACAGAAAATATCTAATGGAAAAGCAATTTTGTTTTTCCTTTTGTTTTTCTGAACCTAGCACTGAAATCATGAAAGTAGGCAGGACTTGAATACTAAATGATGTGTATAGAGGCAGCAGCTCTTTAATTTCAATATCTGGATTTCAGTTCACACCTGCTGTCTAGCAAGAAACTTCCTGAGAGTATTTGGATTTCTAATGCTATTATTCTTTCTATATCATAGTAAGGTATGTAGTCTTCCCTTTAAATGTCTTTATTAAAATATATAACAACATTTTAAAGCACAGATGCTATCCTTCCATGTATCCCTTATACTAATAAATTTCCAAATGCCTTGCCTTACCTTCTACCTGTTCATTTAAAAAAAAATTCCCTCCTTTTTCTATCAGAATTTTGCCTTCTAAAGTGAAAGCCGTTCACATTTTGTAAACCTAGCAGTTCCTACCACATATGGCAATATTCTTCAAAGTTAAGGCATTTGTTAACCACCACATCTTTCTTTTTCCTATTAAGTTCTGTCACTCAATCATGTCGGATTCTTTGTGATCCCATGGACTGCAGCACGCCAGGCTTCCCTGTTCATCACCAACACCCAGAGCCTGCTCAAACTCTTGTCCATTGAGTTGGTGATGCCATCCAACCATCTTATCCTCTGTCATCCCCTTCTCCTCCTGCCTTCAATCTTTCCCAGCATCAGGGTCTTTTCTAATGAGTCAGTTCTTCCCATCAGGTGGCCAAGGTATTGGAGTTTCAGCTTCAGCATCATTTCTTCCAATGAATATGCAGGACTGATTTCCTTTAAGGTTGACTGGTTTGATCTCCTTGCAGTCCAAGGGACTCTCAAGAGTCTTCTCCAACACCACAGTTCAAAAGCAGCAATTCTTTGGTGTTCAGCTTTCTTTATAGTCCAATTCTCACACTCATTGCTTTGACTAGATGGACCTTTTGTTGGCAAAGTAATATCTCTGCTTTTTAATATGCTGTCTAGGTTGCTCATAGCTTTTCTTCCAAGGAGCAAGAGTCTTTTAATTTCATCACTGCAGTCACCATCTGCAGTGATTCTGGAGCCCAAGAAAATAAAGTCTGTCACTGTTTCCATTGTTTCCCCATCTATTTGCCATGAAGTGATGGGACCGGATGCCATGAACTTAGTTTCTCAAATGTTGAATTTTAAGCCAACTTTTCCCTGTAATATTATTTAATAGTTTTAAAAAATGAGCCTCCTTTTATAATGTAAGTAAATTTCATGCCACATGCACAGGGGAGAATAGTTCATCTTGCTTTATCAGTCAGAAGTGAGTAGGTTATATGGAGATAAGAAAAGAACCCCAAAATTAAGTGCCATAAACTAGGCTAATTTGCTGCTCATGCTACTGGTCCATCTGAGGTCAGTTGTGATTCTGCTCCACCTTGTCTCTACTCTGGGACCAAAGCTAATGGAACACCTTCTATTCTGGGACACTGCCAACTTTACTGGAGAGGGAAAAGAGGATATGGCCAATCCTTTCTCTTAAAGTTTTAGTTTAGAAGTGACACAGATTGGTTCCACTTCCATTTCCTTGGCCAGAGCAAGTCATGTGGATAAGACTGAATGTGCCATGGACATCTAATCCTTCCTGAGACAGTATAGCAGATATTTTGAACAATAATACATTCAAACACACTTGTCATGAACAGAAGATAATTAAAATAAAAATTGAATAAAAAAGACAATGGTATTAATTTCCAGTTGGATAATGTTTCCTTCCAAGTGTTAAAATCAAGGCATGGTAAATTATGTCAACTGGAACTTCCCTCGTGGTCCAGAGTCTGTGCTCCCAATGCAGGGGCCTGGGTTTGACCCCTAATCAGGAAACTAGATCCCTGTCACAACTAAGTGTTTGCATGCCACAACTAAAGATTTTGCATGCTGCAATGAAGAGCGAAGATTCTGTGACATGACTAAAGCTGCTACAGCCAAATAAATAGATAAATATTAAAAAATAATGCTAACTGATTTTCTTCTTAATATATTTTAAGGAGAATTGTATCTCTATATATGGTATAATATCATGCCCTAAGTATTATATAAAATTATTTGCCTAAAATCATTCTGTTTAGTTGCCCAGTTGTGTCTGATTTTTTGTGACCCCCTGGACTGCAGCATGCCAGGCTTCCCTGTCCTTCATCATCTCCTGGAGTTTGTTCAAACTCTTGTCTGTTGAGTCAGTGATGCCATCCAACCAATCATCCTTTGTTGTTCCCTTCTCTTCCTGTCTTTAATCTTTCCCAGCATCAGTGTCATTACCAATATGATTAACACATCTATGAAAATACATCTACAAAAGTCAAATCTAAATAAGGCTCTCTGAAACTGTGATCGAAGTACATGCAATTCATGTCTCTACCCTTATCCTCATATAAAAAGTCCTACAGTTTTCTTCAGTCAGAAAAAAACTCACAGACTACTTTTCAGATGATACAAACTGAAGAATAATTTCTAAAAATGAAGAAGGTAAAGGAAGTGACTAGAAATGGAAGGTTTTGGCCTCAGATGAAGGATAGTCAAAACATTCTGAACATTACTACTTTCTTATATAAAACTGTTAAATTGTGTTTATTATAATTAAATGTCAACCAAGAAATTGGACAGACTAACATCGAGGAGGGAGATGAGTTATTCACAAATGTTTGTTCTTTTCTGATTTGCATACTTTGCAACATAAATAGCATCAGAATCTGTAATATAGATAGTCACTAAAACCAGGAGAGTCTTAGCTTCTGGACATGAGAAGAACCAGGAGGCATACAATCTCTGAAATTATTTATGGATAGATAAAACTTAGAACATATAGTACACAGCTACAGATCTTAAAGGGATTAATATAGCATAATGACTATTATTCAAGCAAAAGCATTAAAAAAAATGTAGCTTAAAGAGGAAAATTGTGAGGCTGTCATCACTCTGATAACAAAACCAGACAAAGATATCACACACACAAGAAAATTATAGGCCAATATCACACATGAACCCAGATGCAAAAATCCTCAATAAAATGCTAACAAACCTAACATGAAAGTGAAAGTCACTCAGTTGTATCTGACTCTTTGCAACCCCATGGTCTATATAGTACATGGAATTCTTCAGGCCAGAATGCTGGTGTGGGTAGCCATTCCCTTCTCCAGGGGATCTTCCCAACCCAGGAATCGAAGCCAGGTCCCCCTCTTTGCAGCAGGATTCTTTACCAGCTGAGCCACAAGGGAAGCTCAAGAATACTGGAGTGGGTAACCTATCCCTTCTCTAGTGGATCTCCCTTACCCAGGAATTGAACTTAGGTCTTCTGCATTGCAAGCAGATTCTTTACCAGCTGAGATACCAGGGAAGCCCTAAGGTAGCAACATATTAAAAGGATCATATACCATGATCAAGTGGGATTTATCACAGGGATTAAAGTACTTTTACAATACTCACAAATTAGTCAATGTGATAAACCACAGTAATAAAATCAATAAAAACCATATGATCATTTTACTATATGCAGAAAAAGATTTTCATAAAATTCAACATCCCTTGATGGCAAAAACTCTCTAGGAATTGGGCATAAAATATAGGGAATATATCTCAACATAATAAAGGCCATGTATGATAAACCCACAGTTAACATCACAGTCAGTGGTGAAGAGGTGAAAGCATTCACTCTAAGGACAGGAACAAGACAAAGATATCAACTCTCACATAGTTTTAGAACTCTTAGGCACAGCAATCAGAGAAGAAAAAAGTAAATAAAGGAATTCAAATTGAAAAGGGAGATGTAAAACTGTCACTATCTGCAGATGGCATGATATAATAGATAGATTATACATGATATTATACATATTATACATAGAAAATTCTAAAGGTGGCAGCAGAAAACTACCGGAGCTCATCAATGAATTAGATAAAGTTTTAGGGTACAAAATTAATATACAATATGGCACATTTCTATATACTATGTATTTCTATATGTATATGTCTATACTTATTTATGGGGCTTCCCAGGTGGCCCAGTAGGTAAAGAATGCTCCTGCCAATGCAGGAGATACAGGAGATTTATATTCAATCCCTGGGTTGGGAAGAACCCCTGGAGGATAGCATGGCAAGCTCTTTTAGTATTCTTGCCTGAAGAATCCTGTGCACAGAGGAGCTTGGTGGGCTGTAGTCCACAGGGTTGTAAAGAGTCAGACATGACTGGAGCAACTGAGTAGGCATATTTCTATTCTTGGATTGGATGAATGAATATTGTTAAAATAGCCATACTGCCCAAGGCAATCTAGAGATCCACTGCAATCCAAACTAAATTATCAATGGCATTATTCACAGAAAAGGAGAAAAAAATTTTAAATTTGTATGGAAACACAAAAGATATCAAAGTTAAAGCAATCTTCAGAAAGAAGAATGGGGCTGGATGAACCAAGCTCTCTGACTTCAGACTATACTACAAAGCTACAGTCTTCAAAATAGCATGGCACTGACACAAAAACAGACACAAAGATCAATGGAACAGTATAGAAAGCACAGATATAAATCCATGCACTTAAGGTCAATTAATGTCCAACAAATGAGGCAAGGATACACACTGGAGAAAAGAAAGTCTCTTCAATAAGTGGTGCTGGGAAAAATGCACAGCTACATTTAAAGAATGAAATTAGAACATTCTCTAACACTGTACACCAAAATAAACTCAAAATAGATTAAAGACCTAAATGTAAGACCAGATACTTTTAAATTCCTAGAGGAAAACAAAGGCAGGACACTGTTTGACATAAATTGCAGGAATATTTTCTTTGGCTCCGTCTCCTAGAGTAAAGGAAAAACAATAAACAAAAATAAACAAATGGGATCTAATTAAACCTAAAAGCTTTTGCACAGTAAAGGAAACCACAAATAAAACTAAAAGATAATCTATGTACTGGGAGAAAATATTTGCAAATGATGCAACTGATGAAGGATTAATTTAAAAAATATACAAACAGCTCACATAGCTCTATAACACAAAAACAAGCAACCCAAACAAAAAATGAGCAGAAGACTTAAACAGACATTTCTGCAAAGAAAACATACAGATGGGTAACAGGCACATGAAAATATGCTCAACATTTCTAATTATTTGAGAAATGCAAACCAAACCACAATGACGTATCACTTCACACTAGTCAAAATAGCCATCATTAAAAATCTACAAATAATAAATGTTGGTGAGGGTGTGGAGAAAAGGTAACCTTCCTACACTGTTGGTGGGAATACAAATTGGTGCAAACACTATGAAGAACAGTATGGAGGTTGTTTAAAAAATTAAAAATAGAGTTACCATATAATATAATACTCCCACTCCTGGGCATACATCTGCAGAAAATGCAAATTCAAGAAGATAAGTGCACCTCAATGTTCATAGCAGCACTAGTCACAATAGCCAGTACTGGAAGCAACCTAAATGGCCACTAACAGATGAATGGATAAAGAAGATATGGTGTATATACACAATGGAATGTTACTCAGCCATGAAAACAGAATGAAATAATTCCATTTGCAGCAATATGGGTGGCCACAGAGACTACCATACTAAGTGAGCTATGTCAGACAAAGACAAATATCATACAATATCACTTTTATGTGAAATCTAAAAGAGTGATACAAATGAACTTATTTTCAAAACAGAAACAGACTCACAGACTTAGAGAATGAACTTATAGTTGCTGTGAGAAGGATGGGGAAAAGAGATAGTGGCTCAATGTGGCAGAGTTGTATAGGAGAGTTTGGGGGAGAATGGATACATGTACATATATGGCTGAGTCCCTTTGTTGTTCACCTGAAAATATCACTTTGTTAATCAGCTATACCTCAATACAGAATAAAAAGTTTAAATAAAAAACAGAAAGAGACATGCATATGTAGAAAACAAACTATGGGTACCAAAAGGGAAAGGAGTTGGAGGGATAACTATGGAATCTGAGATTAACAGATACAGACTACTATAAACAATAAGACCTATTGTACAGCACAGGGAACATATTACGTATCTTGCAATAACTTAAAATAGAAAAGAATCTGAAAAATAATATATGTATGTGTGTATATATATATATATAATTGAATCACTTTGCTATACACCTTAAAGATTATAAATCAATAAAAAAATTAAAAATTATAAAAACCAAAATTGACTAAAGAATTCTATATTAGATTTTTTGTTACTTCTCTTGATGCAAAATAAATGCTAGTAAAGATTAATATTGAACTATATTGTTATTAGTTTAGGAGCACAGTGTGAATATTTTAAATCCTTTTAAATATAAATAACTAATACAAATACCAATCTTGTACATAAGATACTGATATAGCTTGTTTCTATCCTTTATTGGGCCCATCCTTGCATGAAATATTCCCCTGATATCTCCAATTTTCTTGAAGAGATCTCTAGTCCTTCCCAATCTATTGTTTTTTCCTATAAAGGACAAAAAGAGTAAGGATCTAACAGAAGCAGAAGAAATTAAGAAGTGGTAAGAAGATATAGAAGACTATTCCAAAAGGTTTTAATGACCCAGATAACCACGATGATGTGGTCACTTACCACAGACTGGACATTCTGAAGTGTGAAGTAAAGTGGGCGGTGAGAAGCATTGCTGTGAACAAAGGTATTGGAAGTGGTGGCATTCCAGCTGAGCTATTTAAAATCCTATAATATGAAGCTGTTAAAAGTGCTGCACTCAATATGCCAGCATATTTGGAAAATTCAGTAGTGGCCATAGGACTAGAAAAGTCAGTTTTCATTCCAATCCCAAAAAAGGGCAATGCCAAAGAATGTTCGAACTACCACTCAATTGCGCTCATTTCATATGCCAGTTTGGTAAAACTCAAAATCCTTCAAGCTAGGCTTTAGCAGTATGTGAACCAAGAACTTCCAGATGTATAGTTGAGTTTAGAAAAGACAGAGAGAGAGAGATCAAACTGCCACCATCTGTTGGATCAGATACATAAAGCGAGTTCCAGGAAAAACATCTACTTCTGCTTCATTGACTACACAGAAGTCTTTGACTGTGTGGATCACAACAAATTGTGGAAAACTCTTTAAGAGATGGGAGTACCAGACCACCTTACTAGTTTCCTGAGAAACCTGTATGTGGGTCAAGAAGCAACAGTTAGTACTGGACATGGAACAATGGACTGGTTCCAAATTGGGAAGGGAGTACATCAAATCTGCATATTGCCACCCTACTTGTTTAACTTCTTTGCAGAGGACATCATCTGAAATGCCAGGTTGGATGAATCACAAGCTGGAATCTAGAAATATCAACAATGTCAGAAATGCAGGTGATATCACTCTAATGGCAGAAAGTGAAGAGCAACTGAAGAGCCTCTTGATGAGAGTAAAAGAGAAGAGTGAAAAGAATGGCTTGAAACTCAACATTAAAAAACTAAGATCAAGGTATCCAGTCCCATCACTTTATGGCAAACAGAAGGGAAAAAAGCAGAAGCAGTGACAGATTTTCTTTTCTTGGGTTCCAAAAACACTGCAGACAGTGCCTGCAGCCGTGAAATTAAAAGATACTTGCTCCTTGGAAGGAAAACTATGATAAACCTAGACACCATATTAAAAAGCACAGATATCACTTTGCTCGCAAAGGTATGAATAGCCAAAGCTATGATTTTTCTAGTAGTCATGTATGATTGTGAGAGCTGGACCGTAAAGAAGGCTGAGTGAAAAAGAATTGATGCCTTTGAACTGTGGTGCTGT
Source organism: Bos indicus (assembly GCF_029378745.1). NCBI lineage: Eukaryota > Metazoa > Chordata > Mammalia > Artiodactyla > Bovidae > Bos > Bos indicus. The sequence continues at coordinate 41,350,375 of NC_091764.1, read as the reverse complement.
AGAAGACTCTTGAGAGTACCTTGGACAGCAAGGAGATCAAACCAGTGAATACAAAGGAAATCAACCCTGAATATTCAATGGAAGGACTGATGCTGAAGGTGAAGTTCCAAACCTTTGGCCAACTGATGCGAAGAGCCAACTCATTGGAAGAGACCCTGAGGCTAGGAAAGACTGGATGCAAAATGAGAAGGGGGCAGCAGTTGGTCAGATAACATCACTGACTTAATGGACATGAATTTGGGCAAACTCCAGGAGATAGTGGAGGACAGGAGAGCCTAGTGTGTCCACGGGGTCACAAAGAGTTGGTCATGACTTAGTGACTAAACAACAACAACATATTTTGTTAATGATAAAATAAATTCCTGTTTCTAAAGGCAAAACTTATAAATGTCTTTACAGATTAAAACACAAAGGTGATAAAGAGGAAACTTCCTTTTGCTATTTGGTCTACTTCCATACTGTCAATATTATATATTGTCACCGTAGAAATATTGCTTCCCTAGTATACCAATGAGGCATTGGAGAAGGAAATGGCAACCTACTCCAGTGTTCTTGCCTGGAGAATCCCAGGGACAGAGGAGCCTGGTGGGCTGACGTCTATGGGGTCGCACAGAGTCGGACATGACTGACGTGACTTAGCAGCAGCAGTATACCAATGAATGTTTCAAGGAAATGTGCTAAATATTTCTTCCAATAATTATCAAATACATACTTTACCATGTGTAAAATAGCTTATGGGAAGTTGCTATATAATGCAGGGAGTTCAGCCTGGTGCTCTGTGATGACTTAGAGGGTGAGTTGTGTGGGTGGCAGGAAGGCAGAAGATGGAGGGGATTTATGTATAGCTGATTATGTACAGCTGATTTGTGCTGCTGCATGGCAGAAACAAATACAACATTGTAAAGCAATTACCCTCCAATTCAAAAAAAGGTATTTTTTCATGTAGTATGACTACAAGTAATGCATAGTATGCATATCAGGAGTACATGATTTTTATTTTTTACAACTTTCTGAGTGTTTTCATGAGTACCATGTAAACATTTAACATTGTTTATTAAAACCATATCATTCCCATTTTCCTTTAGAGGTTTCCTTTCTTGGAAATAAGTAAGAATGTAGACAATATCACTAAAATAAAATGATGGGAACATTGTATCCTCTCATTTGGAACTTTGGTACTTTCAAACCCTTATATAATTTCTGGTGATGGCAGCTTTTTCCATTTTTTAAAAAATAATTATTGACTGAATTGTCTGGTAAGGCACTGAGGGATTTAAAATAGTGCAGGATATGAACACTGGAATTTATCATCTAAGAGAAAAGATACATCCAAACTCAAATCACTATCATATAACACAATATAATTATCATATGTTAGACAGTTAAGTGCTAGAGGAAAACAAGGGATATAATAAGCATTGTTCTCAGGGGCTAATCAAAGAGACTGCAAAGAAAAAAGGTGATATCTGATCTGGGCAAAAAATAATCTGTAGAAGTCAGAGGCAGAGATTCAAAAGAGAGAGGAGGATAAATCCTAGGCAGAACACACAGAATGAGGAAAGGCAAAGAGATGGGAAATCATAATGGATATTAGGGTGATAGCAGGGGGTTTTGACTGGCTAGAATTCTATATGGAAGAGAGGTGGGTGGCTGGGAAAACAGGCTGGGTGTTGTATCAGAGTGCAGCTTTGAGAAAAATATCTGCTGAATGGATACAATAAACCAGGAATCAGCGCAAGTTAGAACAATGAATTGCCAAATAAGGATCTAGCTAGCTATTTTGATGTATCTAATTACAGAGCGGACATGTTATATTATAGGAAACAAACACTGAATCAGCACATTAAGAAAGTACCCCTAATTAGCAATACTTTTAAAGAATCAGGATGTTTGAAGTTCCAGAATAGATTATTTATATTTTTGTGTATAGAAAGCCAGGAGAAAAGGAGGTGGATGAATAGACATAGACAAATAAATAGAAAGTATTCTAATGTACTTATCTGTTGGTGGTGGTTTAGGTGGTTTAGTCGCTAAGTCGTGTCCGATTCTTGCGATCCCATGGACTGTAACCTGTCAGGCTCCTCTGTCCATGAGATTCTCCAGGCAAGAATACTGGAGTGGGTTGCCATTTCCTTCTCCAATGCATTAAAGTGAAAAGGGAAACTGAAGTCGCTCAGTCATGTCTGACTCTGAGCAACCCCATGGACTGCAGCCTACCAGGCTCCTCCGTCCATGGGATTTTCCAGGCAAGAGTACTGGAGTGGGTTGCCATTCCCCTCTCCTACAGACACATACATACACAAATACATATATGTGGTGTAAATTATAAGTGTGCAACTTTCAGTATAATTGAAAAAAATTATACTACATCCTGTTTTTTTTTTTCTTTTAAACATTATTTTAAAGTCTCTTAAATTTTTTTGGTAACATAAGGTTCTTTTTGTGTTCATTCTTCTGTCTGTCACACGTGGTAGCTTTTTTTCATAAATTGATATAGTTTAAAATTTTTTACTGCTATCTCATATTTGCTTTCAATGGAAGTCTCATATGTCCTGGGTTCTGATAACTGCATGTTTGCTAAGATAGCTTTACGGATGTCTCCAGTTTGGGACCCACATTTTGATTTTTTACTATTCATGTTTCTCAACTGATGGCTCCCCTTCACAAGGGCAGTATGAAATTAGAAGCCACATTTCCCTATGGTAAAGGCTTCTGGTTTGCTTTCTCATGTGTGACACTGTTTCAACTCAGGGTCCCAAGTGGGTCACGGAGAGTTTTGCCCAGCACAGTCCAACAAATTTTCTTGTCTCTGTTTCAGAGCCTAGGTGGCCCATCATAGTTCTAGAGGTAAGACTTGGAGTTTTGCCTTCTTAGCACCTAAAACACTGGCCTCTCACCTTTTAGACTGCCTTCTGTTCTGATATTCTTGTATGCTGTTGGGTTTCCACATGGGCTTTTGCTGCTCTCACTCTCACTGGTAGCATTTGGGCATTTCTCTCAAGTTCAGCTGTGAATTAAACCTATATTTGCCTCTGTGTGGGATGCATGTGGGAGATGCAGAGGATGATGGGCAGGAGGAAAGATTTTCTATTAGTTCAGTGTACTGAATTTTCTAGGAGTATGTTAAATGATTTTAACATGGGTTTTCCTTTTTAAAAGTTTTTAATTATAAAATACACAATACACAAAATTTACTATCTTAATTAACCATTTAAATTTTTAATCATTTTAAACTGCATAGTTCAGCAGTAAGTATATTCACCTTATTGTGTAAGCAATCTCCAAAACTCATTCCATTTTCCAAAACTGAAACCCCATAACCATTAAACAACAACTCCCTATTTCCTTCTTCCCTCTGCTTGTGGCAACTACTATTCTTCATTCTTCCTCTATAAACCTGAGTACTCTAGGTACCTCATGTTAATGGAATCATACGATATTTGCTCATTGCACTCATCATCTTGTATTCAAGGCTCATTCATGTTGTAGTAGCCAGAATTTCTTTTCTTTAAATATGTATAATTGTATGTATATACAGTTTGCTTATCCATTTGTCTGTCAAGTAGCATTTGAGTCGCTTCCAACTTCTGGCTATTGTGAACAATGCTGCTGTTTTTTATGTTATTCAAATAAAACTTCAAGACCTTATTTTCAATGCTTTTGGATGCATACCCAAAATGGAATTATTAGATGACATAATTCTATCTTAAAATTATGTAAAAACCGCCACACTGTTTTCCGTAGTGGCTGCACCATGTTATATTCCTATCTACAGTGCATACAGTTTCCAATTTTTCCACATCTTCCGCAACAATTATTGTTTTATTTTTCTTTGTTATTATTTTTTTATCCTAAGGCATCTGAGATAATACTTAATTGTAGTTTTGACTTGCATTTCCCTAATAATTAGTGCTGCTGAACAGTTTTTCATGAGTTTTGTCATTTGTATATCTTTTTTGGAGAACAGGGATAAACAAAAAACTTTTTGATTAAAATATAACAGGCTTTCCCGGTGGCTCAGTGGTAAAGAATCCATCTGCAATGAGGAGATGCAGGAGATGTGGGTTCAATCCCTGAGTTGGGAAGATCCCCTAGAGGAGGGCCTGGCAACTCACGCCAGTATTCTTTCTTAGAGAATCTCATGCAAAGAGGAACCTGTCAGGCTACATACAGTTCATAGGGTGGCAAAGACTTGGACAAGACTGAAGCAACTGAGCACATACACTCACATGGAAAAGCATACTGATTGACAAAGTTTTATTTCAAATTAATTGTAGTTAATTATAAGGACAAATGCTTTTCATTATGCTGAGATAAAAATCAGCATACTCTTTATCACGAATGGTATTACCCTTCTATCTGGTGTTTTTCAGGAAACAGCTACAACTAGAGATTCTTTGCAGCTGAAGATGGAGAAGCTCTATACAGTCAGCAAAAACAAGACCTGGAGCTGACTGTGGCTCAGATGATCAGCTCCTTATTGCAAAATTCAGGCTTAAACTGAAGAAAGTAGGGAAAACCATTTGGCAATTCAGGTATGACCTAAATCAAATCCCTTATGATTATACAGCGGAGATGATGAATAGATTCCAGGGATTAGATCTGGTAGACAGAATGCCTACCAGAAAAACTATGAAAAAACAGAACAACTATGGATGGAGGTTTGTAACATTGTACAGAAGGCAGTGACCAAAACCATCCCCAAGAAAAAAATATGCAAGAAGCCTTCTTATGTGAATAATGCAAAGAAACAGAGGAAAACAACAGAATGGGAAAGAAAAGAGATCCCTTCAAGAAAATTGAAGATAACAAGGGAATATTTCTTGCAAGGATGGGTACAATAAAGGACAGAAAAGGCAAGGATCTAACAGCAGCAGAAAGGATTAAGAAGAGGTGGCAAGAATACACAAAAGAACTATTCAAAAAAGGTCTTAATGACTCGGATAACCATGATGGTTTGGTTACTCACTTAGCCAGACAACCTGGAGTGTGAAATCAAATGGGCCTTATAAGGATTACCACAACAAAGCTGGTGGAGGTGATGGGATTCCAACTGAGCTATTTCAAATCCTAAAAGATGTTGCTATTAAAGTGCTGCACTCAGTATGCCAGCAAATTTGGAAAACTCAGCAGTGGCCATAGGACTGGAAAAAGCATTTTCATTCCATCCCCAAAGAAGGGTAATGCCAAAGAATGTTCAAATTACTGTAAAGTTGTGCTCATTTCACATGCTAGCAAGGTAATGCTCAAAATCCTTCAAGCTAGTCTTGAAGTATGTGAACTGAGAATTCCAATACTTTGGCCACCTGATGTGAAGAGCTGACTCACTGGAAAAGACCCTCATGCTGGGAAAGATTGAAGGCAACAGGAGAAGGGGGAAGCAGAGGATAAGATGGTTTGATGGCATCATTGACACAATGGACATGAGTCTGAGCAAACTCTGAAAGATAGTGAAGGACAGGGAAGCCTGGCGTGCTGCAGTCCATGGGATCGCAAAGCATCAGACATGACTTGGCAACTCCAACAACAGAGATCTGTGATTATGTCATCACATTGCCTCAATACTTGTTCCCAAAACATCTATAAATAGTATATCTTGAATAGGAATCCAAGGTAAAGGTAGATTTTTCCCTGAAAATTCCATTCTAGGTAATTGCATAAAACCTATCAACAAAATAAACAAAATTATAATGAATGCTATTTTATCTACAATTGGAGAATCTGTTGTAGGAATTTTTCATGATAAACACATCCTGCATTTTTTGTTTTCTTTGTAGGATAGATTGAGGTAACCCAGCATGGTGACCAAGCTAAGAGGAAGATTGCTACTCAGCAAAGAGAAGAGTGAGAAAATCTGTTTTCTTTCTCAGGTGGGAGGTAAAGATTTTTAGGTTATTATTCTATTAATAATATTCCACAAGCATAAAAGTTTCCTGTATATTTTGTTTAGTTCTTTGTATTTTTCCTACTTGGGTATTATCTAGTTTCACTTTTCTCTAGTAGTGGGTGTAGCCCAGGATTAATGGTACAAAAATATAAATAAAATCTAAAATACGTGTAAATAAAAGAAATAATACACATTTCTATTAAAAAGTTGTAAAGTTTGTTAGTTGCAAAAAGAATAAAACTCTTATTTTGAGACCACCAACCTATAGACCTTCTTGTGAGAAAGAGATAAACATAATTTTAGTGTCCCCATAAGTTTTTAAATGAATTCTAAGAAGTACAGGAAACTACAAACAGTTTGAAACTGTTCATAATTCAAACTGTTCATAATTCTTGACTAGAAACTTTTAGGCTTCTTCTATTGAAAAAAATCAAAAGGATTAAAACTATAAAGTATTACATTCAGAAATAATTAATCAATTAACTTCCTAATAAATCTTGACTAATGAAAGGCATACACTAGATGTTTTTAAAAGAAGCTCTTTCAAGTTTTCATTTTAAGTAATAATTGTATTTCTTTTACATATTTCTTTTTAATCAGTGTATTTAAAATATGATCTGGATTTTCACTCAATATCATATAATTTACTACTATTACTTTGGAATAATTCCATAATAAAATGATTAATGAGAACAGCATAATTATTAATTATGATACATTATGCTTTCTGGCTCCTAGGAGATATAAGCACTTTATTACAGATTTCATTGCCTTCCCCAGTATTAGGAGGCAGACAGCATGAGAGCATGGTAATCTTTTTTTGAGAATTTAAAATGCAAAAGCCATGTCAAATAATATTTACATGTTTCTGTATCCATGAATATGAATGTTAGCTCATAAATATGGGATATTTGTTCTACACAAATGTTTCATTTATGTGCCTACTCTAAACCAATGGGATCTGTCATAAAGAGAAAGATTCACAGTTTCTCATACATGTCCATAATTACCAGCTTTATCCTTATTTTGTTTAATTTCTCTGACTTCCAGAAACGTACAATATGAATTAAAGAATTTAAAATGATAGTAATTCACTGTGACTTCACAATTTTATGTCTTTCACTTAAGTTTTAGAGTTTGGAAATTATTGGTATAATTAAAAAATACCCAGTGGGAGAAACTACCGTGGCAATATTTAGCGATGCTTGCCTCAAGGTCCAGACTCCTGTAACTTATTAGAACAGAGTTGGGTCTGGAATTTGGATTTCCTGAAGTCTAGGCTTGAGTTTATTTGCTAAGTTTGTGAAGCATACAGTTGGAATATTTCTACCCACTCTCATCAGAATACGTTGCAAAGTATTGTAAAGAACAAAGATTCTTTAAAAGAAGACCAATTTAAAAGAAGTAGAGTGTGTAAGTGCAGTCATTCTGTAAGTTTAAAAATAAGTCTCAAGCTGAAATTTTATTGTATATTCTTATGGTATGTAGTGAGCAACATACCTGCCCCAGGCTGCCTCATTTGTGGATGCTTTATTAACTGGAACACAGGAAGAGTCGATGACGGTTGATTTATTCATCTGATAACAGAAACCGCAGTCTGGATCCAACATACATTCATTACAGTAACTGTAAAATGAAACGAGTTGTAGTCATGTTAACAGAGACAACTGATGCTCAGCACACACTGTATTCTATGCGCTCCCCTGCATTTTCCACTCTACTCTGCAGTAAGCTTGGGGCCATGTGACTCTGTTTGGCTCTGGCAAACAACTTGTGATAAGGCAGGTGAGAACTGGCTGATATCTTCCATCTCCCCCTACTCTGGATGTAGCAACTTTGGAAACCACTTTGAAATGTAGGTGGACTGGATGTGCAATATTGTATGTAGAAGAACTCCAGTCTGCCAGCAGCAAATATACTTTTGCTTTCCTAAGCCACTGAGATTTTTTACCAGTGTACGGACTGGTCCATTTTGAACCAGCTGCTGCTGCTGCTACTAAGTCACTTCAGTCGTGTCCGACTCTGTGCGACCCCATAGATGGCAGCCCACCAGGCTCCCCCGTCCCTGGGATTCTCCAGGCAAGAACACTGGAGTGGGTTGCAATTTCCTTCTCCAATGCATTAAAGTGAAAAGAGAAAGTGAAGTCACTCAGTCGTGTCCGACTCTTAGCGACCCCATGGACTGCAGCCCACCAGACTCCTCCATCCATGGGATTTTCCAGGCAAGAGTATTGGAGTGGGGTGGCATTGCCTTCTCCGTTTGAACCAGCTACCTGGTTCCAAACTGTACCAAAGCATTTACTTCTCTTAAATGTTTCCATCATGTACCATATCTTTTAAAAAATGGAATTTCTTCCTAAAATAGATCATGAAATAGAAAATTCAAAGAATGAAAAAAAATTACATCTAGAGCAAAAAGTTAAAAAATAAAAATGCCACCACCTTAAGAATGGTCAGAGTTAACATCCTGGGGGATACTTGTACTTTTAATAAATATATATTGAAAATCAACTATGTTGTATGCTTAATTAAAAGAAGTTGTAACCTTTAAAAACTGCATAAATTTTTCTGAAAAAGAGAAAAGAAAAAAGGTTGGTATAGGCAAAAAGGCTAACTTTTCCCATCCATTGGTTGGATTACAGAGCCATTACCAACTAATTATCACTCACCTAACAGCAATATCCTAACTTCAGGAAAATTTTAAAGAGGCAAAACCCTTTAGAGGGCAGGATTTTCCAACATAAGCCAACAGTGTGCTTGTAGAATAAGTCTCCTCACTGTCATACTATTTGCCAGACAAACCTGGAACACTTTATACACAGTAGGCACCTATAAGGTATGGAGACCCTAAGATGAATAAATTAAAGTTCCTGCTCTGCTCCTTGGTAGATAAAAGGCAAGGATTAGAAATAGCTATACCTTCTAATAATGATGATATGATAGAAAAAAGAAATACTCTAAAGGCAGAGACCTGATTATTTGCCTGTAAGAATGGGGGATAATTTCAGAGATGATATTTGAGCTGGATCATAAGAGAAATTTACCAGGGAAAGAAGTAGAGAGAAGAGTATTTCAGGGAACAACTTATTACATAATTAAAGATAAGTCAGTACAGATTTATTAAATATCTGCTTTGTACAAGTAATTACACAGTGGGATGTGGGAGAGAAATAGGGTAAGAACTAATGCAAGCTATCTGAAAAAGACATGAATCATCAAAATCAAAATACTTCTTTGATGCATTTAGCTAAATGGAAAAGACTGGCATTGTTTAAAACTTAGACCACTGCCATTCTGTCTGTAAATCTTTACAAATAGTCTATTTTTAATGAGACTTTCAGTTCAGTTCAGTTCAGTCGCTCAGGTGTCCGACTCTTTGCAACCCCATGAATCACAGCGCGCCAGGCCTCCCTGTCCATCACCAACTCCCGGAGTTCACTCAAACTCATGTCCATCGAGTCAGTGATGCCATCCAGCCATCTCATCCTCTGTCGTCCCCTTTTCCTCCTGCCCCCAATCCCTCCCATCATCAGGGTCTTTTCCAATGAGTCAACTCTTCTCATGAGGTGGCCAAAGTACTGGAGTTTCAGCTTCAGCATCAGTCCTTCCAATGAACACCCAGGACTGATCTCCTTTAGGATGGACTGGTTGGATCTCCTCCAGTCCAAGGGACTTTCAAGAGTCTTCTCCATGTTCAAAAGCATCAATTCTTCGGTGCTCAGCTTTCTTCACAGTCCAACTCTCACATCCATACATGACCACTGGAAAAACCATAGCCTTGACTAAATGGACCTTTGTTGGCAAAGTAATATCTCTGCTTTTTAATATGCTATCTAGGTTGGTCATAACTTTCCTTCCAAGGAGTAAGCGTCTTTTAATTTCATGGCTGCAATCACCATCTGCAGTGATTTTGGAGCCCCCCCAGAAAATAAAGTCTGACACTGTTTCAGTTGTATACTAAAAGCAAAAAAAAAAAAAAAAAGAGGTCTTTCAAAGCCTACCAAAAGATCAATATACTTTAGAAAGGTGATACAGTATTGTGAACCTAAAATTGTCCACACCTATGATAAACAGAATAAAATAGAAATCATGAGAGGTACTCTGAGCTTCTGGCTTTAAGAACTAGACTAGGCTAATTTGGAAGGGAAGATCATTCCTACTAGTATTTTGTTCGTTTATTCTGCCCATATGAAGTAGAATTAAAACCCCTGATGGTTTCAGTGGCTTTAAATGATAATTATTTGGGAAATGTCAATTCACCCATTTGTAGAGAAATAACTATTTAAATTTTTTGAAAAATACTTATTTCCCATAAAAGGCCCCAAACCAGTTTCCTATTGCATGTGCATGTCAGACATACGAGGCATTATCCATAATGCTTCACCTCCTCCATCACCTTTTCAAACATCAACTCTGACCACGACCTCCAATTATTCTATCTTCCTTACTAGCAGATCATCTGCTCTGCCATGATCATTTATTTAACAAATACAATATATTACACTTACTCTGTGCCAGGCACTATTCTAGGAGCTGGGACTTGTTAGTGAATAAAAATGATGTTGACTTGTATACTAGACCTTGTGACAACCTCCAGTTAATTGATTTGCTCCCTATTCATTAGCTCTTTCCTTTTTTTCTCTTTTTGATTTTTAAAAAAACTTTATTGGTGTATAGTTCATTTATAATTTGTGTGGGTTTCTGGTGTACAGCAAAATGACTCAGTTATACATACACATATATTCTATAGGCCATTACAGAATATTGAATAGAGTTTGTTGTGCTGTAAGTAGGACTTTATTAATTATCTATTTTATATACAGCAGTATGCATATGTCAACCCGAATCTCCCAATTTATCCCTTTTCCCCTTATGAGAGGGGTGATTTTTATTAAAAATTTTTTTTTACATGTACACCATTTTTTTAAATAGTAAAATATGTTCATCAGTTTTCATATCAATCGCTAGACTAAAAATAAAAGATAATTATAATTGAAAGCCATATGGGAACATGATTAACCTAACAATATAAAATAATTACATATAGTTTGGGGGGTCAAGCAGAGTGATGTGGTGAGTGGAAATACATACACACATGTTTTCATCTGCCCAGGCAGTCTATGTCTTTGGTTGGTACATTTAATCCATTTAAATTTCAGGAAATTATCAATAGTTACGATCTTATTACCATTTTCCTAATTGTTTTGGGTTTATTTTCTGTTGGTATTTTCCTTCTCTTGTGTTTCCTGCCTAGAGAAATTCCTTTAGCATTTGTTGTAAAGCTGGTTTGGTGGTGCTGACTTCTCTTAACTTTTGCTTGTTTGGAAAGCTTTTGATTGCTCCATCAAATCTGAATAAGAGTCTTGCTGGGTAGAGTATTCTTGATTGTAGGTTCCTCCCTTTCATTACTTTAAATATTTTGTGCCAATTCCCTTCTGGCTTATACAGTTTTTGTTGAGAAATCAGCTGGTAGCCTGATGAAAATTACCTTTTATGTTATTTGTCATTTTTCCCTTGTTACTTTTAATATTTTATCCTTGTCTTTAATTTTTGTCTTTGATTACTTTGTGTCCTTTATCTATATTCTGTTCTGTGGCAGTGATTTCCACCATTCTGACCTCCAGGTCATTTATCTGTACTTCTGCCTCAGTTACTCTATCAATTCCATCTCATGTATTATTCACTTCTCTTTGTTTGTTCTTTAGTTCTTGTAGGTCTTTGGTAAACATTTCTTGCACCTTCTCCATTGTTTCCCAAGATCCCGGATCATCTTCACTATCATTATTCTGAATTCTTTATCTAGAAGGTTGCCTATCTCCATTTCATTTAGCTGTTTTTCTAGGGTTTTATCTTTTCCCTTCATCTGGGACATAATTTTCTGCTTTTTCATCCTGATTTACTTTCTGTAATGTCTTTTTTGTTCCAGCTGCTGTGGGACTGTGGTTCTTCTTGCTTCTTCTGTCTCTTCTCTGGTGGAGGAGGCTGAGAGGCTTGTGTAAGCTTCCTGATGGGATGGACTGGCAAAGGAAAAAACTAGGTCTTGCTCTAGCAAGTGGGGCATTACTCAGTAAAACTTTAATCCAATAATATGTTGATGGCTGGTGTTTCATTCCCTTCTGGTACTTGTTTGGCTTGAGGGGACCCAGTTCTGGAGTCTATGGGTTCTATGGTAGGGTTAACAGTGAACTCCAAGAGGGTTTACACCAAGGGAGACATTCCTGGCCTGTTGCTGCCAGTGGCCCTGTCCTTGTGGTGAGGCCTTGCCAATCCATGCCTCCACAGGAGACCCTCCAACACTTGCAGGTAGTTTTGGTTCAGTCACCTGTGGGATCACTGCTCCTTTCCTCTGGGTCTTGGTGCACACAAGATTTTGTTTGTACCCTCCAAGACAGGAGTCTGTTTCCCCCAGTTCTGTGGAAGTCCTATAGTCAAATCCCACTGGTCTTCAAGGTCAGATTTGCTGGGGACTCCCAGTCCCATTGATAGATCCCTAGGCTGGGAACCCTGATGTGGGGTTCAGAACTTCTAAGAGTGGGAGAACTTCTTTGGTGTTATTGTTCTCCAGTTTGTGGGTTACCCACACTGCAGATATGAGATTTGATTTCATCATGATTGTGCCCTTCCTACCATCCTGCTGCGGCTTCTTCTTTGTCTTTGGATATGAGGTATCTTTTTTTGGTGGGTTCCAGAGTCTTCCTGTCAATGGTTATTCAATAGCTAGTTGCAATTTTGGTACTCTCACAGGAGGAGATAAATCTACATCTTTCTACTCCACCATCTTGAACTGGAAGCAAGCTTTTTTTCCTTTAGTTCTGTCATTAACTTGCTTATTGCCCATGACTCATCATTTCAATATCCTAAAATTCCCTGCCTATTTATCTTCTTATCTCACCCATCTAACTATTATATGAATGTCAACCTTTGCCTTTTCTGTGCCTTTACACACATACCCAACGCAACTGAAGGAATTACACAGCAGGGCAGATCAGTAGTTCCTCTATACCATACTACTACCAGCCTCAACAGGATCCTCAATAGCCTAAAATTCTTAATAGTTTTCCCTAGTCAACTCCATTGGAGGACTGTTTCAACCATTTGGCACAAAAACTATTCCTCAGATCTCCAAAGCTTCATTTCTCTTTACTCTCTGCAAAGGAACTCACCTCAAGTTTAATAGAGAAAACAGATGAAAGTGGCAAAAATGAGAAATTTATAACTTTATAGCAAACCATTCTATTAATACTTTCCTATTTGTAAAGAACCCGTCTGCCAATGCAGGAGGAGCAAGAGACTCAGGTTTGATTGCTGGGTCAGAAGATCCCCTGGAGGAGAGCATGGCAACCCACCCCAGTATTCCTGTCTAGAGAACCCCCAGGACAGAGGAGCCTGGTGGGTTATAGTCCATAGGGTTGTCTGTCCAAAGAGTCAGACACAACTGAAGCAACTTAGAAGGCACGCACACACTCCAGTTACAAGGAGAAGCCGTTCTTCTCAGCTAAGGTCATCTGGACTTTCATCCATTCAATCTCCTCAGGGCATCTCAGACCTGATTATTGTCCCTTCTTTCTCTTACGATAGAGCATTAGATTTTTGATTTTGATATCTTTCTCCTTTTAAATGTAGGCATTTATAGCTATAAATTTCTCCCTAAGCACTGCTTTAGCTGCATCCCATATTTGGTGGAGTATATCTTCATTTTCACCCATCTCTAATTATTTAGCAATTTTCCTTGTAATTTCTTCTTTGATCCACTGGCAATTGAAGAGTGTGTTATTTAATTTTCACATGCTTGTGAATTTCCTAGATTTCTTTATTTGTGATTTCTAATTTCACCCAATTGTGATCAGAGAACATATTCTGTATGATTTTAATCCTTTTAAAATTTACCTAGGCTCATTTTGCAGCCTAGCATATGACCTATCTTAGAGAATGCTTCTTGTACACTTATGAAGAATGTGTTATTCTGTTCTTGGGTGAAGTATTCGCTCAGTGTTTGTTAGATTTAGATGGTTTATAGTTAATATACTAATCTTATAACATCATAACCTGTTGGTTTCTAACCACTTAACTTTGCCCACATCCTGGAAATAGTAATCTGGAACAGGAATCAGTAAACTATGGCCCTTGAGACAAATATAAATCAGCCCATTTTAAAAATAAAGTTTTACTGAAACATAGCAATGTCCATTTGTTTACTTATCTATGAATGCCTACAACTTAAAGGGCAGAGCTGAGAAGTATAACAGAATCTATATGGCCTGCAAAGCCACAGATATTTACTATCTTACCCTTTACAGGAAGTTTGCTGATCCCTGACCTAAACCACACATATAGATTTTTCATTCCTTTCCTCAAGATTTCTTTCTTATTTCTAGAATAACTGTTCTTTTCCCCAGAGATCTCCCACACTCCTTTCTTCCTGACACTTCACTGACTTCACAGGTTTGAGTCCCTCTCTGTCAGACTTTCATGTTAAACCACGTTAACCACCAGACCCTGAACGTTTTTGTATTTAGATTCTATTGCCTATAAACTTTTATGTCTGGTTCTTTCTAACCATCTTTGTTCTTACTTTCTATATCTAAATTGCTCTGCACTGGTGGAGAATTAACATAACCAGGAATACTGGTAACACTATACATGCACAGTGTACAGCTGAAGCTGGATCTTCACTGCTGCAGGGAAACGTCTATGCTATGCTATGCTAAGTCACTTCAGTCGTGTCCGACTCTGTGCGACTCCATAGACGGCAGCCCACCAGGCTCCCCCGTCCCTGGGATTCTCCAGGCAGAACACTGGAGTGGGTTGTCATTTCCTTCTCCAACGCATGAAAGGGAAAAGAGAAAGTGAAGTCGCTCAGTCGTGTCCGACTTTTAGCGACCCCATGGACTGCAGCCTACCAGGCTCCTCCGTCCATGGGATTTTCCAGGCAAGAGTAATGGAGTGGGGTGCCACCTGCTCTCAATCTCACAACTGATATCCCAAATGCCCACAACTTTCCTCCAATCCTAATCCTTATTCCCTCTTACAAATCTTTTAGATTTAGGTCTTTCTTGCTTCCCAGTAAAAACTGAAGGGATTAGGAATGAACATTTTCAACTTTAAATTCAGACTGAACCAAGATATCTATAGTCACAGCTATCCTCACCTCTTTTCCCCCAGGCTCTGAAAAAGAATTGTTCGTTCGAAGGTCAGCATTCTATTAGAACTTTTAATCTTACTCCCCTTGGCCTTTACTGGACCAACACTTTATCCCATTGGTTATTTTCTTCCCTTTATACATTCAGTCCTCTCCTAGAACTTATCCCATAGTTAATATGAGGCTTTTCTATATTAAAAAAAAGCATGGAAATTATCTTTTTGTACTGCTTCACATCAGTTCATAGAGGTCAGTCAATTTCATCAATCAGTGTTCAATTTCATCACCATCTCAGGGTGTGGGCCACTGTTTGGGAACTGAGGTTTGCTGACTCATCTGGACTGTAGAGTCTCTCAGACTCCTGGAGGCAGAGTATGATTTCCTACCATTCCCTTATCCTTGACCTGGAATATATATTTTTCATCATATGGACTATCTTATGGCAAAATTCTCCCAAATGTAACATTTTTAACTTGGACTTGACATTTGGAAGATAACTCAAAACTTTAAATATCCTGGGGAATCTGCTAATTGACCTTTTACAGAAAGCATATATCATAACTGTGAGTTTAACAAATAGGATTGAAAAAAAGGGACAATTTCTAGAAGTGGTTATTTTTTATTCATGATTTGCTCTTTAATGCTTTCTTGAATATGACCTGATAAATTTACATGAAATTTCCTAAATATAAAAGCTTAGAATTTAAATATATTATTACAAAATCAGTGCTCATAAAAATATTCCAATAATAGATTAATTTTTTTTTTTTTTTTTGGTAAAAAACAGACTTATATCTTAGGCCCTATTTGTCCCCTTTCACAGTATGACCTGGAGTGAGTCCTAAATTCTGGACTTCAAGTTTTCCATCCCAAGAGCACATGATCTCTAAGAACCCACCTGGCTGCATGACTCTACATGAAAGGAAAAGACAGAAATGTATATACTCTCATTCTAAACTCACACGAACTTTAACAGTGTAAAACATATTAGGATGCCATCTCACAAATATTTACTCTTACATATTTATTTCAAGGGCAGAGATTGTAAGTGTGCCTTACTTTAAGAAAGTGTTTTTTAAAAAGAATTGGTAAATTACATAAAATAGAGATTCCTCTCTTTTAATACAAAATATTTTAAATCTCCTCCAAGTAAATATGTAGTACAGATGATGGTGATGACTTTCATTTTTTCTCTGTGCATACCTCTACTATAGAATTTACAAAGTTCTTTACTGACTGGTTTGCAAGGACCCAAGGGAAAAAGTCATGTTTACCAACTCTGCAACTGCAGAATCTCATTGTAGCCTAGATACCCAATGCATGTTTATAGAAAGAATCAAATGATGATAGAAGGCACACTGTAGTTTCATTAATCTGTTTCTTCTCATTAATGAAAAATTTTTTGAGGGTGGGTAATTAGGAATGAATATCTGAGATATTTTGGTAAAGAAATTAAAACAACGTAAAACCAATTGTCAATAAATCAATAACCAATAAATAATCAATAAATCAATAACCAAAAAAATCAATAACCTCAGATATGCAGATGACACCACCCTTATGGCAGAAAGTGAAGAGGAACTAAAAAGCTTCTTGATGAAGGTGAAAGAGGAGAGTGAAAAAACTGGCTTAAAACTCAACATTCAAAAAACGAAGATCATGGCATCTGGTCCCATCACTTCATGGGAAATAGATGGGGAAACAGTGGAAACAGTGTCAGACTTTATTTTTCTGGGTTCCAAAATCCTTACAGATGGTGACTGCAGCCATGAAATTAAAAGAAACTTACTCCTTGGAAGGAAAGTTATGACCAACCTAGATAGCATACTGAAAAGCAGAGACATCACTTTGCCAACAAAGGTTCGTCTAGTCAAGGCTATAGTTTTTCCAGTGGTCATGTATGGATGTGAGAGTTGGACTGTGAAGAAAGCTGTGAGCCGAAGAATTGATGCTTTCGAACTGTGGTGTTGGAGAAGACTCTTGAGAGTCCCTTGGACTGCAAGGAGATCCAACCAGTCCATTCTGAAGGAGATCAGCCCTGGGATTTCTTTGGAAGGAATGATGCTAAAGCTGAAACTCCAGTACTTTGGCCACCTCATGCGAAGAGTTGACTCATTGGAAAAGACTCTGATGCTGGGAGGGATTGGGGGCAAGAGGAGAAGGGGACGACAGAGGATGAGATGGCTGGATGGCATGACTGTCTCGATGGACGTGAGTCTGAGTGAACTCTGGGAGTTGGTGATGGACAGGGAGGCCTGGTGTGCTGCGATTCATGGGGTCGCAAAGAGTCGGACACGACTGAGCGACTGAACTGAACTGTAAACCAATTGTCAAATGGTACTTCAAGCTAAGCCCTGCTTTCAAATTGCCAGAGGATAAAGCTGCCATTTGCAAACATTTAACCCACAACCCAAATGGAACTGGTTAGCAATTTTGATAATTCACTTGCAGAAATAGAAGCTACAAGGGCCAATTGCCTTGAAGTTCCAAGAAGAGAGCCATACAAAAAGAGAGCTCTCTTTTACATCATAGCCTGCAAAATTTCATAGTAAAAGGACATCGTAAATGGTATTTAAAGAGAAATAGTAGTAGATAATTGTGCTCAGAATGCATGCTATTGTTTTTGACTGTGGACAATTTCAGTTGGGGAAATTATACAATAGACAGTGTTATACTACAGGATGAAACTGCCGAGGAACCTAGCACAGTGTACTAGAAACTCTACTAGGAGATTGGTAAATATATAATCCAGGCAATAACCACAATTATAACCAAAAAGTTCTTGTCTTGTTAGTTTCAAGGAAGGGTTTAACTTGTTAATCTGACCTTTTTTTTTTTTTTTTTTTTTTTGAAGGGAGAAAAATAAGTATGCACATATTTAGAAAAAAAAAAACTGGTTCTAAAAATTTTAAATACTTTCAACTAAAGTAAAAAAAAACGGCAGAATAAAAGGCAGCTTAGTGTCTAAGCAAGAGAAATGATGTCCTATTTTGATTTAACCAGTCGTTTACATGTTTCACATGGCACTCAGGCTCTTAACCAAATGTGCCTTTTTCTCTTGACTGAGACAATCTTTTAATGATTGATTCGGGTTAATTTAGATTATTTTAAGTTTATACTCTGTGAAGTCAAGTATGAACCTGGCTCTAGAGAAAACAGTTCATTTGTTTTTAAGACCAGGAGCTGACTGTGGTTCAGATCATGAACTCCTTATTGCCAAGTTCAGACTTTAATTGAATAAAGTGCGGAAACCACTAGACCATTCAGGTATGACCTAAATTAAATCCCTTATGACTATATAGTGGAAGTGAGAAATATATTTACGGGACTATATCTGATAGACAGAGTCCTGATGAACTATTGACAGAGGTTCGTGACATTGTACAGAAGACAGGGAGCAAGATCATCCCCAAGAAAAAGAAATGCAAAAAAGCAAAATGGCTGTCTGAGAAGGTCTTACAAATAGCTGTGAAAACAGGAGAAGCGAAAAGCAAAGGAGAAAAGGAAAGATATACCCATTTGACTGCAGAGTTCCAAAGAATAGCAAGGAGAGATAAGAAAGCCTTCCTCAGCTATCAATGAAAAGAAATAGAGGAAAACAATAGAATGGGAAAGACTAGAGATCTCTTCAAGAAAATTAGACATGCCAGGGAAGATTTCAGGCAAAGATGGGCTCAATAAAGGACAGATGGTATGAACCTAACAGAAGCAGAAGATACTAAGAAGAGGTGGCAAGAATACACAGAAGAACTGTACAAAAAAGATATTCATGACCCAGATAATCATGATGGTGTGATCACTCACCTAGAGCCAGACATCCTGGAATGTGAAGTTAAGTGGGCCTTAGAAAGCATCACTACGAACAAAGCTAGTGGAGGTGATGGAATTCCAGTTGAGCTATTGCAGATCCTAAAAGATGATGCTGTGAAAGTGCTGCACTCAATATGTCAGCAAATTTGGAAAACTCAGCAGTGGCCACAGGACTGGAAAAGGTCAGTTTTCACTCCAATCCCAAAGAAAGGCAATGCCAAAGAATGCTCAAACTACCACACACTTGCACTTATCTCACATGCTAGCAAAGTAATGCTCAAAATTCTCCAAGCCAGGCTTTAGCAATACATGAACCATTAACTTCCAGATGTTCAAGCTGCTTTTAGAAAAGGCAGAGGAACCAGGGATCAAATTGCCAACATCTGCTGGATCATGGAAAAAGCAAGAGAGTTCCAGAAAAACATCTACTTCTGCTTTATTGACTACGCCAAAGCCTTTGACTGTGTGGATCACAATAAACTGTGGAAAACTCTTCAAGAGATAGGAATCCCAGACCGCCTGACCTGCCTCTTGAGAAATTTGTATGCAGGTCAGGAAGCAACAGTTAGAACTGGACATGGAACAACAGACTGGTTCCAAATAGGAAAAGGAGTATGTTAAGGCTGTATATAGTCACCCTGCTTATTTAACACATTTGCAGAGTATATCATGAGAAACGCTGGGCTGGAAGAAGTACAAGCTGGAATCAAGATTGCCAGGAGAAATAGCAATAACCTCAGATATGCAGATGACATGACCCTTATGGTAGAAAGTGAAGAAGAACTAAAGAGCCTCTTGATGAAAGTGAAAGAGGAGAGTGAAAAAGTTGGCTTAAAGCTCAACATTCAGAAAACTAAGATCATGGCATCCTGTCCCATCATTTCATGGCAAATAGATGGAGAAACAGTGGAAACAGTGGCTGACTTTAATTTGGGGGCTCCAAAATCACTGCAGATGGTGACTGAAGCCATGAAATTAAAAGACACTTACTCTTTGGAAGGAAAGTTATAACCAACCTAGATAGCATATTAAGAAGTAGAGACATTACTTTGTCAACAAAGGTCCATCTAGTCAAGGCTATGGTTTTTCCAGTAGTCATGTATGGATGTGAGAGTTGGACTATAAAGAAAGCTGAGCACTGAAGAATTGATGCTTTTGAACTGTGGGGTTGGAGAAGACTCATGAGAGTCTCTCGGACTGTTAGGAGATCCAGCCAGTCCATCCTAAAGGAGATCAGTCCTGGGTGTTCCTTGGAAGGACTGATGTTGAAGCTGAAACTCCAATACTTTGGCCACCTGATATGAAGAGCTGAGTCATTTGAAAAGACCCTGATGGTGTGAAAGATTGAGTGCAAGAGGAGAAAGGGATGACAGATGAGATGATTGGATGGCATTACCGACTCAATGGACATGAGTTTGGGTAAACTCCAGGAGTTGGTGATGGACAGGGAGGCCTGGAATGCTACAGTCCATGGGGTCACAAAGATTAGGACACGACTGAGCAACTGAGCTGAGTATCTCATTAAATCCAATCAGATAAAACATTTAGAACAGTGGTCTTAAAATGCCTGTCTTGGCACGGCTTACATTAAAAAAAAAAATCAGTTTTGGTAAATGCAAATGCTAGGATAGTCTGTTTATCACAGGTCAACTTTCATTCTCTGTGGGTAGCTGCTTAGTCATTCACTCCTCATGCATGAATTTATTACTTCATTTTGTATAATTATATCACTCTTTCCCAAACAGCTATTCTAAACTTTCTCTACTCTTTACTATGCCCTCCTCATTCCTAACTGGTCCTACTGCCTTCAGGTAGGCAGCTTGGAACCCAACAGCTTGCCTTGTTTGTAGTCCTCTCTAGGACCAGATTTCTACATGAGTATTGTGAAAAGAACTCCAGGACATCTGCCTTCTTCCTCAGCCTAAGTGTGGATGTCAGGGAACTCCCTCTCTCAATTTTGACTGTGAAAGTAGGGAACTTGTGAGAATTTTTTCAAAAAATAAAAAATTATGGGGGACTTTAAATGCTTGGAAATTTAATTAAATGGATAGGGCCTACTGGTGCTTATTTTATAGAGCAAGTCATGCCTCAGTTCAGTTCAGTTCAGTCGCTCAGTTGTGTCTGACTCTTTGCGACCCCATGAACCACAGCAGGCCAGACCTCCCTGTCCATCACCAACTCCTGAAGTTCACTGAAACTCACGTCCATCAAGTCCGTGATGCCATCCAGCCATCTCATCCTCTGTCGTCCCCTTTTCCTCCTGCCCCCAATCCCTCCCAGCATCAGAGTCTTTTCCAATGAGTCAACTCTTTACATGAAGTGGCCAAAGTAGTGGAGTTTCAGCTTTAGCATTAGTCCTTCCAAAGAACACCCAGGACTGATCTCCTTTAGAATGGACTGGTTGGATCTCCTTGTAGTCTATGGGACTCTCAGGAGTCTTCTCCAACACCACAGTTCAAAAGCATCAATTCTTCGTCACTCAGCTTTCTTCACAGTCCAACTCTCACATCCATACATATCCAGTGGAAAAACCATAGCCTTGACTAGAAGGACCTTTGTTGGCAAAGTAATGTCTCTGCTTTTTAATATGCTATCTAGGTTGGTCAAAACTTTCCTTCTGCTCTGAGATCGCTGATGATCTTCTTATTGCTACCTTTGTATGCTTTTCTTTCTAAACTTATCACGTTATGGTAAAATTTCCGAAATAACTTCCCTCTTTCCTAAAATTTTCTCATTTCTTGACACTATGCTGTTTGTTTCTCCACCTCTCACACTGATGCATCTTTTCTGTCTCACTGGTTCTGTTCTTGGCAATCTTCTTTCATTACTCTGCATAAATTTTGATGGGAAACATCGGCAGTACACAACCATTATTATCAGTGATACACAGAGACTCCACGACCTGTTTCTCTTGTTTTTGTGTCTCACAATTTAATAACCTGAGCATGATTTGAGACCACACATGTTTCAATAGCTACATCCATCATATCTATCTCCAAGGCAAATGTAATTCCTCTGCTCTCCATTCTTACAACCCCTCATTTGGACTTCGATTTTAATTTGCCACCTCTTACCTGAAACCTTCTAATAGTCTTACATTGAGCCTTTCTGCTTCTAGACTCTTTCCACTCCATTTCCTACACTGTCATAAATCTAACCTGATCAGAACTCTCTCCTGTTTAAATCCTATAAAAGCTTTCTATTGCCTGTAGGATGAATATCATTCTATTATGGCATGATTTAGCTTCTTCTTGTCAATCATTTGTGCTATTTCTCCACAGATGCCATGGTTGTCCATACAAACTGCAGGATTCAGAATATAATATGTTCTTATGATTTTCCGCATTTTTTTTCCTGTCTGGACTATTACTTTCCACCTTTACTTTCCTACACAGTTGCCTAAAAACTCAAATTTGGCATCATCTCCTTTTGAAACTCAGTTGCCAGCAAAACTAGATGTATCACTATGCTATCAGTAGATCAAAAACATCTACTATTATTACTGCCCATCCCACCATTTCTCTAAGGGTTTGTGATATGTTTGCCTTCCCTTACTGCACTGGGACCTTCTCAAGGTAGAGATTATTGTCTTGTACACCTTTTATTCCTAGTGATTTCCATGTTACCTGACAGATAAGTGTTCAATAAATTGTTGTTGTTTAGTTGCCTAGTAGTAGCTAACTCTTTTGTGACCCCGTGAACTGAAGCCCACCAGGCTCCTCTGTCCCATGGGATTTCTCAGGCAACAATACTGGAGTGGGTTGCCATTTCCTTCTCCAGGGAATCTTCCTGACCCAGGGATCAAACCTGTGTCTCTTGCACTGCAGGAGGATTCTTTATCACTGAGTCACCAGGGAAGCCTGTTCAATAAAAACCTGTTGTATAAATAGATAAATGAATGCCATTTATATTGACAGCAGATTTGATAGTTCTCCCTGCAGTTGCATCAGAGAAGTTACATCTCATTCATCACACTTGGTCCATGAGATCATGACTGAAGCCTGAAATCAACCAGTGAATTGTTCCTTAAAATTCATGGCGCTCAGATTAAATCCACAAATAATTGGTGGCAACCTTCTGGAACACATTTCTCATCGCTTCCCTTTAGAAACTGAGGCTGAGAATGTACTGGATTCCAGAACTACAGGCAAAAAATTATTCACAGCAGTGAGGCTTGCTGATGAAAAGCAAGTATAGGTTCTTGTTCTTTGGTGCTATTAAATAAAGAAATTTTAATTTATTTGTCAGTGTGTGTGTGTGTGTGTTTAAACATTTACTAATACTTTAGGTTTTAATTCTGAGTCACTGATTGTCTAACCTCTTATGAATTTTTGGAATGGTTCTCCCATTTTATCTCAGAAAGATACACTAAGAAACTCTTTAAAGGGGAAGGAAGTAGAAGAAGAGAGTTCTATCTGCCAAGCTCATCACCTTCAATAGGGCTAAGTGTTTTCCTATTAATACTATATGAACCTTTGGTCTGTGTTCTTAAAAACAAAAACCTCAATTCCAACTTTGCAAATATAAAATGACATGTATATGTACATCAGATCTAATATATGTACATATATTACATATTTATATACGTACATCAGATCTAATCCCTTGGATCTATCTATCACTTTCACTGTATAACTGTAAGGGATTTGATTTAGGTCATACCTGAATGGTATAATAGTTTTCCCTACTTTCTTCAATTTAAGTTTGAATTTTGGCAATAAGGAGTTCATGATCGGAGGCACAGTCAGCTAAAGGTCTTGCTTTTGCTAACTGTATGCTGCTGCTGCTGCTGCTGCTGCTGCTGCTAAGTCGCTTCAGTCGTGTCTGACTCTGTTCGACCCCATAGACGGCAGCCCACCAGGCTCCACAGTCCCTGGGATTCTCCAGGCAAGAACACTGGAATGGGTTGCCATTTCCTTCTCCAATTCATGAAACTGAAAAGTGAAAGTGAAGTCTCTCAGTCGTGCCTGACTCTTAGCGACCCCATGGACTGCAGCCTACCAGGCTCCTCTGTCCATGGGATTTTTCAGGCAAGAGAACTGGAGTGGGGTGCCACTGCCTTCTCCATTGCTAACTGTATAGAATCTCTCTATTTCAGCTGCAAAATATAATCAGTCTGATTTCAGTATGGACCATCTGGTGATGTCCATGTGTAGAGTCGTCTTTTGTGTTGTTGGAAGAGGTTGCTTGTTATGACCTGTGCATTCTCTTGGCAAAACTGTTAGCCTTTGCCCTGCTTCATTTTGTACTCCAAGGCCAAACCTGCCTGTTACTCCAGGTATCTCTTGACTTCCTACTGTTGACTTCCAGTTCCCTATGATGAAAAGGACATTTTTTTTTTGGTGTTAGTTCTAGAAGGTCTTGCAGGTGATCACAGAACTGTTAAACTTCAGCTTCTTAAGCATTAGTGGTTGGGGCATAGACTTGGATTACTGTGCTATTGAATGGTTTGCCTTGGAAATGAACAGAGATCATTCTGTTGTTTTTGAGATTGTACCCTCTCAATGAAAGTGAAAGAGGAGAATGAAAAAGCTGACTTAAAACTCAATATACAAAAAACAAAGAGCATGGCATCCTGTCCCAGCACTTCATGGCAAATAGATGGGGAAACAATGGAAACAGTGACAGACTTTATTTTCTTGGGCTCCAGAATCACTGCAGATGGCGACTGAAGCCATGAAATTAAAAGATGTTTGCTCCTTGGAAGAAAAGTGATGACCAAACTAGACAGCATATGAAAAAAGAAGAGACATTACTTTGCCAACAAAGATTCGTCTAGGTAAAGGTATGGTTTTTCCAGTAGTCAAGTATGGTCGTGAGAGTTGGACCATAAAGAAAGCTGAGTGCTGAAGAACTGATGCTTTTGAACTGCGGTGCTGGAGAAGACTCCTGAGAGCCCCTTGGACAGCAAGGAGATCAAACCAGTCAATTCTATAAGGAAATTAGTCCTGAATATTCATTCGAAGTACTGATGCTGAAGCTGAAGCTCCAATATACTTTGGCCACCTGAGGCAAAGCACTGACTCATTGGACATAGCTTGATGCAGGTAAAGATTGAAGGCAGAAGGATCTGGGCATGACAGAGGATGAGATGCTTAGATGGCATCACTGATCTATGGGCATCGTTTGAGTAAGCTCTGGGAGTTTATGATGGACAGGGAAGCCTGGCATGCTGCAGTGTGTGGGGTCGCAAAGAGTTGGACATGACTGAGAGATTGAACTGAACTTATATATGTACATATGTGTATTTATGTAAGTAAATATGCATGTACATATATGAACACACATTTAAATACAAAACTTTTCAGTTTAAAAATTGAGAGTAAAATTAGGTTTTACAAAATAATTTGGTAATGAATGTATAGGCATCCAAATACAATCTAATTAGTGTGCAACATGCCATCTTCAAAGGGAAAAAACATTTCATTAAACTTCTCTGTTGACATTATACATTATTCATTTTTGAATGGACAGAAATATATTAGAAGAAACATTAAGAGATTGGTATTTTAGGTTTGCCAAGCAACAAAGTCGATTAGCATTTGCAGATTTGAAGAGAACTGTGGCAGGTGAACGTTTTACTTTTTTCTTCTGTGACACTTCAGAGAGCTCACCACATGCAGAGAGCTGTACTAGACAATTACATTTGCTTATTTAATCCTACAGTGGCTTTATGAGAGAGGCTTTACTTTCCTTTTTCTAGATGAGAAACTTGAGTTAGAGAGATAGAACTATCTAGGTCACATAGCTAAAATGTGGCAGAGCTGGCATTCAGACCTAAACGTATTCACTCCAAATGCCCAGATTTTCAGTTTATTTAAAGGCAAATAGCCTAAAAAGTTTTAAAGGAAATATGTTAAAATTAAAATTGGAAAGAAAAGAATAACTACAGCTTCTATAGCCATGTAAAATTTACAAAGCACTTTCACATACACTGTGCCATCTGGGTTTTTCAACAAGTTGGTGCGGCATGCATTAGAATTCCTGTTTTAGAGATGAGAAAACCAAAGCTCAGATAAACAAGGCTTGCTCATGTCTTTATGGCAAGTTTTCTGACTCCAAGCACAATTTTTATTCTCCTTAGCCTTTGGTTTGTTGAAATTTAAAGTTATGCTTGTGGAAAATTAATTAGCATATTGAAGATACTGACATTCTGATAGATAAAATAAATATTTATTGAGCACAAGTGATTTGGAATCTTCTGTTTTCTTGTGTAGACAGCATATGAAGTCGTGGCTATACTCCCAGGAAAATGAAGGCAAAGAGGTCAACAAAAGTTGGGAAAGTGGTGATCATTATAGCACAAACTTTTAATTAAAATTTTTATTGAGACAACTATATCTCAATAAAATCACATACTATAAAATTTACTATTTTAATCATTTCAGAGCTTATAAGTAATTTTTAATATATTCAGAGTTGTGCAACCATCACCACTATCCAATTATAGAAAATTTCCAACACCTCCAAATAAACCCCATATCTCCCAATTTCACCTTTCACCATCTCTTGGCAAGTACTAATCTACTGCTTGTCTCAACAGGTTTCTGTATATAAATGGAATCATATAATATGTGGTTTTCTCTTTCTGCCTTCTTTCATTTGATTTTTTCAATGTTCATTCAAGTTTTAGTACTTCATTCTTTTCTATAAGTGTGTGATATTACTTTATGTGTATACATCATATTAATATTTTATTTATTCATTTATTAGTTTATGGAACAATTGGATTATTTCTACTTTTTGTCTATTATGAATAATGCTGGTAAGAACACTTGTGTACAGCAACCAACAAACAACTAATCTCAAAAATATACAAGCAACTCCTACAGCTCAACTCCAGAAAAATAAACGACCCAATCAAAAAATGGGCCAAAGAACTAAATAGACATTTCTCCAAAGAAGACATACAGATGGCTAACAAACACATGAAAAGATGCTCAACATCACTCATTATCAGAGAAATGCAAATCAAAACCACTATGAGGTACCATTTCACACCAGTCAGAATGGCTGCGATCCAAAAGTCTACAAATAATAAATGCTGGAGAGGGTGTGGAGAAAAGGGAACCCTCTTACACTGTTGGTGGGAATGCAAACTAGTACAGCCACTATGGAGAACAGTGTGGAGATTCCTTAAAAAACTGGAAATAGAACTGCCTTATGATCCAGCAACCCCACTGCTGGGCATACACACTGAGGAAACCAGAAGGGAAAGAGACACGTGTACCCCAATGTTCATCGCAGCACTGTTTATAATAGCCAAGACATGGAAGCAACCTAGATGTCCATCAGCAGATGAATGGATAAGAAAGCTTTGGTACATATACACAATGGAGTATTACTCAGCCATTAAAAAGAATACATTTGAATCAGTTCTAATGAGGTGGATGAAACTGGAGCCTATTATACAGAGTGAAGTAAGCCAGAAGGAAAAACATAAATACAGTATACTAACGCATATATATGGAATTTAGAAAGATGGTAACAATAACCCGGTGTACGAGACAGCAAAAGAGATACTGATGTATAGAACAGTCTTATGGACTCTGTGGGAGAGGGAGAGGGTGGGAAGATTTGGGAGAATGGCAATGAAACATGTAAAATATCATGTAGGAAACGAGTTGCCAGTCCAGGTTCGATGCATGATGCTGGATGCTTGGGGCTGGTGCACTGGGACGGCCCAGAGGGATGGTATGGGGAGGGAGGAGGGAGGAGGGTTTGGGATGGGGAACACATGTATACCTGTGGCGGATTCATTTTGATATTTGGCAAAACTAATACAATTATGTAAAGTTTAAAAATAAAATAAAATTAGAGAGAAAAAAAAAAAAAGAGAGTCAAGGAAAAAAAAAAAAATTCTTTTTAGTTTATGCCTCGGAGTGGAATTGTTGGGTCCTACAGTGCTGCTGCTGCTGCTGCTAAGTCGCTTCAGTCGTGTCCAACTCTGTGGGACCCCATAGACGGCAGCCCCCCAGGCTCCCCAGTCCCTGGGATTCTCCAGGCAAGAACACTGGAGTGGATTGCCATTTCCTTCTCCAATGCAGGAAAGTGAAAAGTGAAAGTGAAGTCGCTCAGTCGAGTCTGACTCTAGCGACCCCAGGGACTGCAGCCTACCGGGCTCCTCCATCCATGGGATTTTCTAGGCAAAAGTACTGGAGTGGGGTGCCATTGCCTTCTCCAGGATCCTAGAGTAGGTAACTATTTTAGAAGTGGGAGGCGGTCCTAAGATGGCAGAGGAATAGGATGGGGAGACCACTTTCTCTGCCACAAATTCATCAAAAGAACATTTCAACGCTGAGTAAATTCCACAAAACAACTTCTGAATGCCGGCAGAAGACATCAGGCACACAGAAATGCAGCCCATTGTCTTCAAAAGGAGGTAGGAAAAAAATATAAAAGACAAAAAGAGAGACAAAAGAGGTAGGGATGGAGCTCCGTCCTGGGAAGGGAGTCTTAAAAAGAGAGAAGTTTCCAAACACCAGGAAACACTCACACTGCCAAACCTGTGGCGAGCCTTGGAACCACAGAGGGCAAAATAATGGGGAGGAAAAATAAATAAATAACGAAACCTCACAAATTACATGCCAAATGGTAACTCCCCCAGCAGAGAAACAGCGCAGACACCTGCATCTGCCACTAGCAAGCGTGGGCTGGGCAGGGAGGCGTGGGCTGCATTGCTTAGAGTAAGGACCGGGCCTGAATGCCCCTAGGGCAATCTGAGCGAACTAACTTGGGCTAGTAAACCAGACTGTGGGATAGCTACCACGCGAAAAGCCCTAATCTAAAACACCACGAGGCTAGTGCACAGAACAAAGGACTGAACAGAACTAGCCGGCTGCAGACCATCCCCTTCCAGTGACAGGCAGCCAGAGCCGGAAGAGGGCAATCGCAGCCCCAGAGAGACATTATCTACCAAACTGCAAGCAGGCTTCTTTGCTAACCAAGACTTCTTGGGGTCCTGGATGGTCAACATCTGCCTGAGAAGGTGTGTCGGTTGTACACCCAGAAAACCGAGTTGCAGGGATGGGGGAGGCGATAAGTCACAGCGACCGTGCTCGCCAAACACCTCATCACCTGAGCTGCTTACACTTGGGAAGGGCACAAAATGCAGGCCCTACTGAGTCTGCACCTCTGAGGACTACCTGAGTGCCAGAACCTGAGCGGCTTAGACCTGGGAGGTGCATGCAGCCCAGGGCTGGCCTCAGATGGTTCCTGGAGCAACCTAGAACCTGAGCAATGTGGGCAGGGAGGGCACACGCGCCATGAGCAGGGACAGGCCCAGTGTGGCTGAGACACTGCAAACACATGCCAGTGTTATTTGTTTGCAGCATCCCTCCCTCCCCACAGAGCGACTGAACAAGCGAGCCTAAAAAAATGTCCACCACCGCCCCTTTGTGTCAGGGCGGGAATCAGACACTGAAGAGACCAGCAAACAGAAGCTAAAACAGAGGGAACTGCTGTGGAAGTGACAGGTGCAATAGATTAAAACCCTGTAGTTAGTACTGACTACAAAGGAAGGGGCCTATAGATCTTGAGAAATATAAGCCAGGCCAAGGACCTATCTGAAAATGAATTGACCCCACACTGCCCACAACAACACCTGAGAAAGTCCTAGATGTATTTTTACGATTATTCTTTTTTTTTTTTTTGCCTTAATTTTTAGGTCCTCTATTACTCCTTTAATTTTCACTTTTATAACCTACTGCTGCTGCTGCTAAGTCACTTCAGTCATGTCCGACTCTGTTCGACCCCATAGACGGCAGCCCACCAGGCTCCCCCGTCCCTGGGATTCTCCAGGCAAGAATACTGGAGTGGCTTGCCATTTCCTTCTCCAATGCATGAAAGTGAAAAGTGAAAGTGAAGTTGCTCAGTTGTATCTGACTCTTAGCGACCCCATGGACTGTAGCCTACCAGGCATGGGATTTTCCTCCATCCATGGGATTTTCCAGGCAAGAGTACTGGAGTGGGTTGCCCTACTATTACTTTGCAAAAGAAAAAAAAAAAAGAGAGAGAGAGAGAGACCCTATTTTTTAAAGCAAACTTCATATATATATATTTTATAATTTTTGTGACCTTTTTTTTTTTTCTTTCTTTTCTTTAATATTGTATTTTTGAAAATCCAACCTCTACTCTAGATTTGTAATCTTTGCTTTTTGGTATTTGTTATCAATTTTGTACCTTTAAGAACCCAATCGTCAGTACCCATTTTTACTTGGTAGCAAGACTACTGGCTTGACTGCTCTCTCCCCCTTGGGACTCTCCTTTTTCTCCACCAGGTTGCCTCTATCTCCTCCCTCCCCCTTCTCTTCTCTACCCAACTCTATGAATTTCTTTGTGTGTTCCAGATGGTGGAGAACACTTAGGGAACTGATTACTGGCTGGATCTGTCTCTCTCTTTTTGATTCCCCCCTTTATCCTCCTGGCCACCTCTGTCTCCTTCCTCCCTCTTCTCTTCTCTGTATAACTCCATGAACATCTCTAAGTGGTCCAGACTGTGGAGCGCACATAAGGAAGTGATTACTGGCTACCTTGCTCTCTCCTTTTTTGATTCCACCTCATCTCATTCAGGTCACCTCTAACTCCCTCCTCCCTCTTCTCTTCTCCTTGTAATTCTGAACCTCTCTGGGTGTCCCTCACTGTGGAGAAGCTCTTCATCTTTAACCTAGATGTTTTATCATCAGTGCTGTATAGATGCAGAAGTCTTGAGGCTACTGTAAAAATAAGACTGAAAACCAGAAACAGGAGGCTTAAGTCCAAATCTTGAGAACACCAGAGAACTCCTGACTCCAGGGAACATTAATCGATAGGAGCTCATCAAACGCCTCCATTTTTACACTGAAACCAAGCACCACCCAAGGGCCAACAAGTTCCAGAGCAAGACATACCAAGTAAATTCTCCAGCAAAAGAGGGACACCAGCCCTGAGCTTCAATATACAGGCTGCCCAAAGTCACTCCAAACCCACTGACATCTCACAACTCATTACTGGACACTTCATTGCATTTCAGAGAGAAGAAATCCAGCTCCACCCACTAAAACACTGACACAAGCTTCCCTAACCAGAAAACCTTGACAAGCGACCCGTACAACCCCACCCACAGCGAGGAAACTCCACAATAAAGAGAACTCCACAGACTGCCAGAATACAGAAAGGACACCCCAAACACAGCAATATAAACAGGATGAAGAGAAAGAGGAATACCCAGCAGGTAAAGGAACAGGATAAATGGCCACCAAACCAAACAAAAGAGGAAGAGATAGGGAATCTACCTGATAAAGAATTCCAAATAATGATACTGAAAATGATCAAAAATCTTGAAATCAAAATGGACTCACAGATAAATATCCTGGAAACAAGGATTGAGAAGATGCAAGAAAGGTTTAACAAGGACCTAGAAGAAATAAAAAAGAGTCAATATATAATGAATGCAATAAATGAGATCAAAAACACTCTGGAGGGAACAAGTAGTAGAATAACAGAGGCAGAAGATAGAATTAGTGAAGTAGAAGATAGAATGGTATAAATAAATGAATCAGAGAGAAAAAAAAAAAAAAATTAAAAGAAATGAGGACAATCTCAGAGACCTCCAGGACAATCTTAAATGCCACAACATTCGAATCATAGGAGTCCCAGAAGAAAAAGACAAAAAGAAAGACCATGAGAAAATACTTGAGGAGATAATAGTTGAAAACTTCCCTAAAATGGGGAAGGAAATAATCACCCAAGTCCAAGAAACCCAGAGAGTCCCAAACAGGATAAACCCAAGGTGAAACACCCCAAGACACATATTAATCAAATTAACAAAGATCAAACACAAAGAAAAAAATATTAAAAGCATCAAGGGAAAAACAACAAATAACACACAAGGGGATTCCCATAAGGATAACAGCTGATCTTTCAATAGAAACTCTTCAGGCCAGGAGGGAATGGCAGGACATATTTAAGTGATGAAAGAAAATAACCTACAGCCCAGATTACTGTACCCAGCAAGGATCTCATTCAAATATGATGGACTAATCAAAAGTTTTACATACAAGCAAAAGCTGAGAGAATTCAGCACCACCAAACCAGCTCTCCAAAAAATGCTAAAGGATCTTCTCTAGACAGGAAACACAAAAAAAGTATATAAACTTGAACCCAAAACAATAAAGTAAATGACAACAGGATCATACTTATCAATAATTACCTTAAACGTAAATGGGTTCAATGCCCCAACCAAAGGACAAAGACTGGCCGAATGGATACAAAAACAAGACCCCTATATATGTTGTCTACAAGAGACCCACCTCAAAACAGGGGACACATACAGACTGAAAGTGAAGGGCTGGAAATAGATATTCCATGCAAATAGAGACCAAAAGAAAGCAGGAGTAGCAATACTCATATCAGATAAAATAGACTTTAAAACAAAGGCTGTGAAAAGAGACAAAGAAGGACACTACATAATGATCAAATGATCAATCCAAGAAGAAGATGTAACAATCATAAATATATATGCACCCAACATAGGAGCACCACAATATATAAGACAAATGCTAACAAGTATGAAAGGGGAAATTAACAATAACACAATAATAGTGGGAGACTTTAATACCCCACTCACACCTATGGATAGATCAATTAAACAGAAAACTAACAAGGAAACACAAACTTTAAATGATACAATAGATCAGTTAGACCTAATCAATATCTATAGGACATTTCACCCTAAAAAAATGAATGTCACCTTTTTCTAAAGCGCACATGGAACCCTCTCCAGGATAGATCACATCCTGGGCCATAAATCTAGCTTCGGTAAATTCAAAAAAATTGAAATCACTCCAAGCATCTTTTCTGACCACAATGCAGTAAGATTAGATCTCAATTACAGGAGAAAAACGATTAAAAATTCCAACATATGGAGGCTGAACAACACGCTGCTGAATAACCAGCAAATTACAGAAGGAATCAAAAAAGAAATCAAAATATGCATAGAAACAGATGAAAATGAAAACACAACAACCCAAAACCTGTGGGGCACTGTAAAAGCAGTGCTAAGGGGAAAGTTCATAGCAATACAGGCATACTTCAAGAAAAAAGAAAAAAGTCAAATAAATAACCTAACTCTACACCTAAAGCAACTAGAAAAGGAAGAAATGAAGAACCCCAGGGTTAGTAGAAGGAAAGAAATCTTAAAAATTAGAGCAGAAATAAATGCAAAAGAAACAAAAGAGACCATAGCAAAAATCAACAAAACAAAACCTGGTTCTTTGAAAGGATAAATAAAATTGACAATCCATTAGCCAGACTCATGAAGAAACAAAGGGAGAAAAATCAAATCAATAAAATTAGAAATGAAAATGGAGAGATCACAACAGATAACACAGAAGTACAAAGGATCATAAGAGATTACTATCAGCAATTATATGCCAATAAAATTGACAACGTGGAAGAAATGGACAAATTCTTAGAAAAGTACAACTTTCCAAAACTCGACCAGGAAGAAATAGAAAATCTTAACAGATCCATCACAAGCACGGAAATTGAAACTGTAATCAGAAATCTTCCAGCAAACAAAAGCCCAAGTCCAGGCGGCTTCACAGCTGAATTCTACCAAAAATTTAGAGAATAGCTAACACCTACCCTACTGAAACTCTTCCAGAAAATTGCAGAGGAAGGTAAACTTCCAAACTCATTCTATGAGGCCACCATCACCCTAATACCAAAACCTGACAAAGATGCCACAAAAAAAGAAAACTACAGGCCAATATCACTGATGAACATAGATGCAAAAATCCTTAACAAAATTCTAGCAATCAGAATCCAACAACACATTAAAAAGATCATACCCCATGACCAAGTGGGCTTTATCGCAAGGATGCAAGGATTCTTCAGTATCTGCAAATCAATCAACATAATACACCACATTAACAAATTGAAAAATAAAAGACATATGATCATATCAATAGATGCAGAGAAAGCCTTTGACAAAATCCAACATCCATTTATGATAAAAACTCTCCAGAAAGCAGGAATAGAAGGAACATACCTCAACATAATAAAGCTATATATGACAAACCCACAGCAAACATTATCCTCAATGGTGAAAAATTGAAAGCATTTCCCCTAAAGTCAGGAACAAGACAAGGGTGCCCACTTTCACCCCTACTATTCAACATAGTTTTGGAAGCTTTAGCCCCAGCAATCAGAGCAAAAAACGAAATGAATCCAAATTGGAAAAGAAGAAGTAAAACTCTCACTGTTTGCAGATGACATGATCCTCTACATAGAAAACCCTAACGACTCCACCAGAAAATTACTAGAGCTAATCGATGAATATCATAAAGTTGCAAGATATAAAATCAACACACAGAAATCCCTTGCATTCCTATACACTAATAATGAGAAAACAGAAAGAGAAATTAAGGAAACAATTCCATTCACCATTGCAACGGAAAGAATAAAATACTTAGGAATATATCTACCTAAAGAAACTAAAGACCTACATATAGAAAACTATAAAACACTGGTGAAAGAAATCAAAGAGGACACTAATGGAGAAATATATCATGTTCATGGGTCGGAAGAATCAATATAGTGAAAATGAGTATACTACCCAAAGCAATCTATAGATTCAATGCAATCCCTATCAAGCTACCAACGGAATTCTTCACAGAGCTAGAACAAATAATTTCACAATTTGTATGGAAATACAAAAAACCGAATAGCCAAAGCAATCTTGACAAAGAAGAATGGAACTGGAGGAATCAACCTGCCTGACTTCAGGCTCTACTACAAAGCCACAGTCATCAAGACAGTATGGTACTGGCACAAAGACAGAAATATAGATCAATGGAACAAAATAGAATGCCCAGAGATAAATTCATGCACCTATGAACACCTTATCTTTGACAAAGGAGGCAAGAATATACAATGGATTAAAGACAATCTCTTTAACAAGTGGTGCTGGGAAAACTGGTCAACCACTTGTAAAGGAATGAAGCTATAACACTTTCTAACACCATACACAAAAATAAACTCAAAATGGATTAAAGATCTAAACGTAAGATCAGAAACTATAAAATTCCTAGAGGAGAACATAGGCAAGACACTCTCTGACATAAATCACAGCAGGATCCTCTATGACGCACCTCCCAGAATATTGGAAATAAAAGCAAAAATAAACAGATGGGACCTAATTAAAATTGAAAGCTTCTGCACAACAAAGGAAACTATAAGCAAGGTGAAAAGACAGTCTTCAGAATGGGAGAAAATAATAGCAAATGCTGCAACTGACAAAGAACTAATCTCAAAAATACACAATCAAGCCCTGCAGCTCAATTCCAGAAAAATAAAAGACCAAATGAAAAAATGGGCCAAAGAACTAAACAGACATTTCTCCAAAGAAGAAATACAGATGGCTAACAAACACATGAAAACATGCTCAACATCAGTCATTATCAGACAAACGCAAATCAAAACCACAATGAGGTACCATTTCACGCCAGTCAGAATGGCTGATATCCAGAAGTCTACAAGCAATAAATGCTGAGAGGGTGTGGAGAAATAGGAACCCTCTTACACTGTTGATGGGAATGCAAACTAGTACAGCCACTATGGAGAACAGTGTAGAGATTCCCTAAAAAACTGGAAATAGAACTGCCTTATGACCCAGCAATCCCACTGCTGGGCATACACACCTGAGGAAACCAGAACTGAAAGAGACACGTGTACCCCAATGTTCATCACAGCATTGTTTATAATAGCCAGGACATGGAAGCAACCTCTATGTCCATCAGCAGGTGAATGGATAAGAAAGCTGTGGTACATATACACAATGGAGTATGACTCAGTCATTAAAAAGAATATATTTGATTCAGTTCTAATGAGGTAGATGAAACTGGAGTCTATTATTCAGAGTGAAGTAAGCCAGAAAGAAAAACACCAATACAATATACTAACATATATATATATATATATATATATAAAATTTAGAAAGATGGTAACGATAACCCTGTATGCAAGGCAGCAAAAGAGACACAGATGTATAGAGCTGTCTTTTTGAATCTGTGGGAGAGGGAGAGGGTGGGATGATTTGGGAGAATGGCATTGAAACCTGTATAATATCATATATGAAACAAACTGCCAGTCCAGGTTCGATGCAGGATACAGGGTGCTTGGGGTTGGTGCACTGGCATGACCCAGAGGGATGGTACGGAGAGGGAGGTGGGAGGGGGGTTCAGGATGGGGAACACGTGTACAGCCGTGGTGGATTCATGTTGACGTATGGCAAAATCAATACAATATTGTAATGAGTCTCCAGTTAAAATAAATAAGTTTATATTAAAAAAGAAGTGACAAACCATTTCATGCATGTCAAATATGTTTCATGTTTCCACATTTGATCTTCAACTAACTGTATTGGTACAGGTATAGTTTTCAATTTTTCTAAAACAGTGGTGAACTGAAGAATTTCATCACTTTTAATGGGTATCACTAAAAAAGAATATGTTTTCAAGACAACAATGCTATGATGCCACAGAATGAAAATTCTGTATTTCCTTTTGCAGAAAGAAAACTTGGTCCAATAAAAAACAGCAAATAAATTGTCGTTGGTTCTTTGCAAGTTGTGTCTGACTCTTTGTGACCCCACAGACTGCAGCATGCTAGGCTCCTTTGTCCTCCACTGTCTTCTGGAATTTGCTCAAATCCATGTCCACTGAGTCAGTAGGAAGGTAGTGATCACTAATGTCTAGTTGCCCTCCATTTCAAGGTTTATGGAGGATTATATATTGTCACCCTGTTTATTTAACTTATGTGCAGAGTACATTATGAGAAACGCTGGACTGGAAGAAACACAAGCTGGAATCAAGATTGCCGGGAGAAATATCAATCACCTCAGATATGCAGATGACACCACCCTTATGGCAGAAAGTGAAGAGGAACTCAAAAGCCTCTTGATGAAAGTGAAAGTGGAGACTGAAAAAGTTGGCTTAAAGCTCAACATTCAGAAAACGAAGATCATGGCATCTGGTCTCATCACTTCATGGGAAATAGATGGGGAAACAGTGGAAACAGTGTCAGACTTCATTTTTCTGGGCTCCAAAATTACTGCGGATGGTGACTGCAGCCATGAAATTAAAAGACGCTTACTCTTTGGAAGGAAAGTTATGACCAACCTAGATAGCATATTCTAAAGCAGAGATATTACTTTGCCAACAAAGGTCCATCTAGTCAAGGCTATGGTTTTTCCAGTAGTCATGTATGGATGTGAGAGTTGGACTGTGAAGAAGGCTGAGTGCAGAAGAATTGATGCTTTTGAACTGTGGTGTTGGAGAAGACTCTTGAGAGTCCCTTGGACTGCAAGGAGATCCAACCAGTCCATTCTGAAGGAGATCAGCCCTGGGATTTCTTTGGAAGGAATAATGCTAAAGCTGAAGCTCCAGTACTTTGGCCTCCTCATGTGAAGATTTGACTCATTGGAAAAGACTCTGATGCTGGGAGGGATTGGGGGCACCAGGAGAAGGGGACGACAGAGGATGAGATGGCTGGATGGTATCACTGACTCGATGGACGTGAGTCTCAGTGAACTCCGGGAGTTGGTGATGGACAAGGAGGCCTGGTGTGCTGCTATTCATGGGGTCGCAAAGAGTCGGACACGACTGAGCAACTGATCTGATCTGATAATTCCATACCCTGTTGAAGTTAGGAGCAGCCAAGTGAATAGCTGTGGTCATACAATATGAGTGGAAGTAATAGTGTAGGTCACTATTCACCTCTGTGATGAATCTTGAAGCCTTGAGGTAAGAGGTGGCCTCAAAGATGTTGGAATTTCCTGTCTAGGTTTCTGAGACCTAAGCAAAGTCTTTGTTGCTTTAAAGCACTTATATTTGCTAGTGTTTTTTGTTTTTGTGTGTGTGTTCTTGTCATATTAGTAATGTCTTTCCTAGTCTGACTTACATACCAACTTAACTTATTTATGTATCTTTCTGGTTACTAGCTACAGATTACTGACACGTTTTTATTGAAGAATTACAAATTGATCACTATCTCGTTGACAGATACTTTATATGTAGGTCACAAACTTTATATGTAGGTCACAAAGTTTTACCAAAATAATAATAAATAAAAATATAAGAACAAGTTTTGTTTGAGTTTCATCATCACCATTTGAAGACCCTTTTGCATAAGTCTTATTTTATGTTATTATGATTGTGTTTGTATAAACACATCCCCAAAAAGCTGTATACACGCCCCTGGTGCTAGTGGTAAAGAACCCGCCTGCCATATAGGAGACATAAGAGACGTGGGTTCAATCCTTGTATCAAGAAGATCCTCTGGAGGAGAATATGTCAAAACATTCCAGTATTCTTGCCTGGCGAATCCTATGGACAGAGGAGACTGGCGGGTTACAGTTCATAGGCTCAAAACGAGTCGGACATGACTGAGGGGACTTAGCATGTGTGTATGCAGTATGCATTTAAATGATCACACCACCACATATAAGTTGCTGATTTCTGCATAGAGTTCCTAACACTAGCTCTTCTACTTATTGAGAAGCTTCCAATGTTCTATAGTTGAGGGTAGGTAGAGTCCCTTGTTAACGTCACAGTTTGGATCATGGTGATAACTACAGAATCAGAGTTTAAGCAGTTCACTGAAGGACAATTTGTTTGATTAGTGTTGTACTATTTTTAAATGTAACAGTAAAATTCTTCATAGTGAGCAGCTCATAAGTATATTTCAAGATATAGAAACTACAGCCACAAACATCCCATTCTGAAGATTTTCATAATTAGAAAATAAAAGCTGAAAAGCAGTACAGCATATCCTGTTTAGAAGAGATAACATTCATCTGTTTAACATATAAAATGTACATAATTAAGTAATCATATAATCAAGTAATCAAAAGAGCAAGGTATCTGAAGCACCTTGCATTCAGTCTATGTGAAGACCAAGCACTTGTAAACACATCTGGACTCTCAGTCATACACCCAGCTTTCAATACTTGTCAAGTGTACTGAGAGAGGCAAGTAAAGTGTAAAGTCAGTTCTGGGTCTGAGTCTTTCATGGACTCGGGAAATTACATCCTTTCCTCATTTTACAGGATAAAATGAAGGTAAGAAAATAACAGGGAAATTTTTACTTATTTTATAAATTAGTTAATTCTTTCTTGAATTGCTGTAAGTCTATCTCCACAAAATATATTTTAGAAATACTCCTCCTCAGAATAACTGAATTGAAAAGAATATGTTGGGTATTAATATACACTTACATAAATTCATAATTTTTAAAAACAAAAATAAAAATTAAATCAACACACCTAAAAATGGTTATGAATAATTTCTAGATTAAAAATTTGGAAATGGGAATCAATTCTTTTTCTGAGCTAATTAACTTTTATTATTTGCAGTATAAAATTTGAAATTTGAGTATATAGTACCTGAATTCTTTGTGAATGAACAATTTTATTGATTTTCATATATTTTCTTTGGTGGTGGTGGTTTAGTCTCTAAGTCGTGTCAAACTCTTATAACCCCAGCTCTTTTGACTCCAGGCTCCTCTGTCCATGGGATTTCCCAGGCAAGAAAACTGGATTTGGTTGTCATTTCCTTCTCCAGGGGATGTTCCCAACCCAGGGATCAAACCCACGTCTCCTGGATTGCAGGCAGATTCTTTACTGCTGGGCCACCAGGGAAGCCGCACATTTTCCTTAGGTTAACACAACAAAATACGTTGTTTTAAAATGATCATATTTTTTTTTATCCATCTGTGCAAACACTTCTTAAAACTTCTGTTTGGGGGACTCATTTTTGTCTGTTCATTTGCTTTGATAATTGACAATTCTATTTTACATATTACCCAAGTGTTTCCTTAAGAAGCAAGAAAAAAACTTGGTGACCAAGTCTGTGTTACATTTTTCATCAAACCCTACAACACCTGGCACTAAGCTTATCACACTGGAAGTGCCTCACACAGAAAAAATAAAACTAAGAGGCCAAATACATTTTGGCTTATATGGCTTTGCTTATACTTTGGTCCCCTGATACGAAGAACTGACTCCTTGGAAAAGACCCTGATGCTGAAAAAGATTGAAGGCGGGAGAAAGGGACGACAGAGGATGAGATGGTTGGATGGCATCACCGACCCGATGGACATGAGTTTGAGTAAGCTCCAGGAGTTGGTGATGGACAGGGAAGCCTGGCGTGCTGCATTCCATGGGGTCACAAGTCGGACACGACTGAGCAACTGAACTATCACTAGCTCTGTTATGGTGGTTTGGAAGACTTCTTGATTTTCATAGGAAATAGGTATGTTTGAAAGTGAGGGACAAAGTGAGTTTTACTTGGAGAGTGAGAGAAACAATCAACCCTGGAGCCCCCGAATAATGCTTGATTTGGAAGCTGCATTGCTTGATGAAGATGAAATGAGGTGGCCTGGAAGTCACCTCCCTGGGCATCATTATGTCTTTTGAAGCCTGCAACTCTTCTGTGATCATATGCTCTCCAAACTAGACCATGACTCACTGACAGCATTTTACAAAATACAAAGAATTCAAAGTGGATAAAACCAGTAGGAACCAGTAAAGTGATGTCAGGGGTGAGTCAAAATACTAATATCAACACACAGTGATTCTTCTTCTCTAAGGAAAATATCCAGATTCACACATATCATACATTTCTGTAACTAAAGAAGGAAAATAAAAAGAGAATAGCTCTCATGGTCCTTTTTTCCCCTCTCATCTAAGTGTACAGGTATAGTCCAATTTGCCCAATTTGGCATTTCGCTTTGAGTGCATCTCATCCCTTCACTTTTTTTTTTTTTTTCATTCATTTATCTGTGTAACAGAGGTCTAAAAAAAACAACTTATACCCCAAACCAACAAAACAAAGTAAAAAGTACAATTAAACGTGCATCAGATACTCACATTAAAAACCATGTGGTTAAAACCACTCTGCTGTAAGGAAATCAAAGGTGGTGAATCATTTAAAACACTTTAGAATGATTTTGCTTTATCTTAAGCACTTGCTTTTATATCAAAGATAGTCTATAATGATCCTTCAAAAAAGCAGAAAAAGAATTCTCTGAGTTGGGCAAATACATGTAAATGAAAATAGATGAACAAGAGAAAAATAAATCTTCTGTTAAGTCCCAAATAGACTACCACTCACATAACTGGTTTCTTACAGTAAGTATCTTAATTACACTATATGAGTAAAAATACACCAACATAGGTATTTTTAGACTTACTGGCTTTTGATCATCAGGAATTATTGTCCACTTTCCAGAGTGTGTAACACCTGTCTGGGTAGTAGGACCATACCGCTGTTTAACTAGTGAACTTCAGAATGAAGAGTGCAGTGATTAAGAGCTGAGTTCTTAGTTAAAGCTAGTTTTACTGTCTGCTAAGCCAAAAACTTCTTCACTTAACTTATTTAATCCTCGGTGTCACTGGTATAATGGGGGAAATAATAATGTCAACTATAAATTGGCATTTCCCATGCCACTGGCATCTTCTTCTACAAGGATGAAGTCATGTGCTGCTACAGCTGCTGACTTTCAACAGTCCCCTGAAAGGAGCTCAGGGTTGAGAGCAGAAATAGGGCACTCCGTGCTCAGAGGAAAAACTGGCAGAATAGGTCTTCAGATAGTTAGACATTTTCAGGAGTCAATTTTATGAGCCCAATTCTTGTACCTTCTCATATTTAGAAAGGCACCAAAATCCTTCATGGTGACGACTGCTCCTCGTGACTAGCAGAAACCTCTGCAAAAACATATGTGTGTGATGTACATGTACTCCACCTTCATCAAATCATATGTATACCTACTTCTCTGGAGCAGTTTCTCAGAGCTATCTGAAATGCTGCCTCCTGGCCTATAGTCCTCATTTTGCCCCAAATAAATCTTGACTCACGACTCTCACATCGTGTACTTTTGAAGCTGCCAACAGCATCTACCCCAGTTTTGCTGAAGGATAAAAGAGAATCCATGTAAGCCTTTTGGCGCAGCAGCTGGCATAGTGACTATATGATAAATGGTAGCTGCCATGATATTCCTTTTAATAAATAAGCAAACTACTCATTTATTCAAATCACTTACTTTCAATAAACATAACAAAGAGAAGCTATTTTACTGGTTTACAAGGCCAAAAGAATGATAATTAACGAAGAAACTGTACTGATTCTTTCTCCTTTGCAAAAACATTATCTAAGATGGCCATATTTCTTGCTACCTTCAAAGCTGACCTTACACTTCTAGTCAGTATAAAGAGAACTAAATAAAGAAAAGTAAGTAGGTAGAGCCCTATGTAATCAATTAATTCATCCTCCCTGTTGTCAAGCAACACCACTTATACATGTCCCATAAAGTTAACTCTAGTACTGTTGTGTCAAAGATTGCTAGTGTTCTACCCCTAGATTCCTTGTTTGCTTTCTCCTTTGTAAGAGAATACTGATTTTTAACTGGAACACTGTGCCTCCTACTCCTTCTTCTCCCAAACGACTGAATGGAATTTCCCAATCTTTACTAAAACTAGCTATAATAGTTTCATGGGACTGATTCTGATCTGTGAGAAGTACTGCATGAATTCCAGGAAGACTTCAATTCAAAGCAAGCTGATTCAGCCATGAAGCATTGCTGCTGCTACATTTTCTTCTTCTGGCCTGTGTCACAGACATGACTGCAGTGGACCTTGCTCAAAAACTTGTGAAAAATACTTACAGGGCCTGGATCCCTGATGACAACTCCCTACTTTTGAATTTATCTTACTTGAGCAAGAGAAAAACTCTTTTCTTGTTTAAGACAGTTATTTCGGGTTCTTCTGTTATCCACAGCCAAACACAGTTCTTAACTGATAGAAATTTATTCAAATGCTTAAAACATATATTTGCTAAGTTCCATACATATTCTGAGATATCAGTTTCTACCCAAGTCTCTCTGAAGATATGAAACTGTAAAATGGATTCAAAATGTAAATAAAATAAAAGTCAT
Organism: Bos indicus; assembly: GCF_029378745.1. Lineage (NCBI taxonomy): Eukaryota > Metazoa > Chordata > Mammalia > Artiodactyla > Bovidae > Bos > Bos indicus. The sequence continues at coordinate 41,307,566 of NC_091764.1, read as the reverse complement.
TTCAAGATACTGCCAATTCCTGACAAGGGCCTATATCTTGTGCTTTTTTTCCCCCTTAACAGCTGGCATAACACTTGGTACATGGCAGTAATAGAGACCAGATGGAACAATAAAAAGTGGGGGGAAAAAATCCCTCGTAGTGTCTCTGTGTACCTGTGATTGCAAATTTGTAATTCTGGATCTCCTTGGCGATGCAGTCAATGTCCAGTGGTGAATGGGGCATTTACCAAGCCTGCTGGTTCCCTCAAGTCATTTAAATAACTTGAAAGTAACTTGAAAATAACATGAGAGGTGACCTAAAACTCTCAAAGAGTTAGTGCTTCACCCAGTTAATAACATTCACCCCAGAATGACTAAGCCTCCATGGCTGGCCTCTTATCTGTAAGACTAGGGTTCGATGACTTTGAGGGCTCCAGGTTATCCTGGTTATTTTGCTTTGTGATCCCATTTTTTGAGGTGTTCATGAGCACATATATTTTACCTCAGCACTTCTCTGATAGACATGGCTAATTGTTCTTCTATGACTCTTCCTTATAGGGTAATAGAGCAATTAAGCTTCTTTTTTTAGTGTTAAAATTTCTGTTGCTCCAGTTTCTCTGACAGAATAATTACCATGTGTGTCTCTCTTGAAGTCTCAAAGATTCATTTATTTGAGTTTCACTTACAGGTAAATTTCTTACTTTTTTCCAGGGTATGTTCAATTTGTTGTCTTTATCTTTTACTACTTTAGTCTTCAAAGATCTTGTAGATCCTAAATTACTTCCAGAATTATATGGCTATGACACTTTTCTCTTTCCTGGTTAGATTTCAAAGTTCTAATTACTTTAAAAAATATTCTCTCAGAAGGGCATTTTTCTCCTGTTTTGTTATTCATATATATAATTCATTCAAATATGATAGTTGATATATAAATTCACTTTAGTCTCTTTCATTTAAACTGGTTAGATTCCTGTCTTTTCATTTTCCTTAATAACTCAGTTCAAACTGATTTTATCCTGACTAAACAAATAAGTGCTAAAATCTCAGTGGAAGAATCTAATCAAATGGAAATGAAGCATTATCTGTGTTATCCATTGGAATATCTGTGTTATATCTGAATATCTGTGTTACCCATTTGAATGCAGAGTTCCAAAGAATAGCAAGGAGAGATAAGAAAGCCTTCCTCGGAGATCAATGCAAAGAAATAGAGGAAAACCATAGAATGGGAAAGTCTACAGATCTCTTCAAGAAAATTAGACATACATAGGGAACATTTCATGCAAAGATGGGCACAATAAAGGACAGAAATGGTGTGACCTAACAGAAGCAGAAGATATTAAGAAGAGGTGGGAAGAATACACAGAAGAACTATACAAAAAAGATCTTCATGACTCAGGTAATCATGATGGTGTGATCACCAACCTAGAGCCAGACATCCTGGAATGCGAAGTCAAGTAGGCCTTAGGAAGCATCACTACAAAAAAAGCTAGTTGAGGTGATGGAATTTCAGGTGAGCTATTGCAAATCCTAAAAGATGATGCTGTGAAAGCACTGCACTCAATATTTCAGCAAATTTGGAAAACTCAGCAGTGGCCACAGGACGGAAAAAGGTCAGTTTTCATTCCAACCCCAAAGAAAGGCAATCCCAAAGAATGCTCAAACTACCACACAATTGCACTCATCTCACACACTAGTAAAGTAATGCTCAGTATTCTCCAAGCCAGGCTTCAACAGTACGTGAACCATGAATTTCCAGATGTTCAAGCTGGATTTAGAAAAGGCAGAGGAACCAGAGATCAAATTGCCAACACCCATTGGGTCATTGAAAAAGCAAGAGAATTCCAGAAAGACATCTATTTCTGCTTTATTGACTAAAGCCTTTGACTAAAGGCCAAAGCCTTTGACTGTGTGGATCACAACAAACTGTGGAAACTTCTTAAAGAAATGAGAATACCAGACCACCTTACCTGCCTCTTGAGAAATCTGTATGCAGGTCAGGAAGCAACAGTTAGAACTGGACATAGAACAACAGACTGATTCCAAATAGGGAAAGGAGTACGTCAAGGCTGTATATTGTCACCCTGCTTATTTAACTTATGTGCAGAGTACATCATGAGAAACGCTGGGATGGAAGAAGCACAAGCTGGAATCAAGATTGCCGGGAGAAATATCAATAACCTCAGATATGCAGATGACACCACACTTACGACAGAAAACTAAGAAGAACTAAAGAGCCTCTTGATGAAAGTGAAACAGGAGAGTGACAACGTTGGCTTAAAGCTCAACATTCAGAAAACTAAGATCATGGCATCTGGTCCCATCACTTCAAGGCAAATAGATGGGGAGACAGTGGAAACAGTGATAGACTTTATTTTGGGGGCTCCAAAATCACTGCAGATGGTGACTGCAGCAATAAAATTAAAAGACACTTGCTCCTTGGAAGAAAAGTTATGACCAACCTAGACAGCATATCAAAAAGCAGAGACATTTATTTGCCAACAAAAGTCTGTCTAGTCACAGCTATGGTTTTTCCAGTAGTCATGTATGGATGTGAGAGTTGGACTATAAAGAAAGCTGAGTGCTGAAGAATAGATGCTTTTGAACTTTGGTGTTGAAGAAGACTCTTGAGTGTCCCTTGGACTGCAAGGAGATCCAACTGGTCCATTCTAAAGGAAATCAGTCCTGAGTATTCATTGGAAGGGCTGATGGTGAAACTCCAATACTTTGGCCACCTGATGGGAAGAACTGACTCCTTGGAAAAGACCCTGATGCTGGGAAAGATTGAAGGCAGCAGGAGAAGGGGACAGAGAATGAGATGACTGGATGGCATCACCGACTCAATAGAAATGAGTTTGAGTAAACTCCGGGAGTTAGCGATGGACAGGGAGGCCTGGAGTGCTGCAGTCCATAGGGTCACAAAGAGTCGGACGTGACAGAACCGAACTGGACTGACTGAAGTCACCAGGCCTGAAGAGAGGTTTACAGAGTACTACAAGGGATTCTTTTGAAAACCTTGAATTAACTGAGTTAGGCATAACATTGACAGAGAAATTTCTTACTGAATTTCAAATCAGTTTATGTAATTATTGCAGTTACATAGGAAAAATGTAAATTAACACTACAGTCATGCAAACATATGTTCAGGGTTTTGTTAAATCACTAAACAAATACACTGTATAAGACATGATGGTTGCTAGATATATAGGGAAGAAAGTAGAGAGGAAATTTAAAAAAAACAGAGCAAAGCAAAAAAACTGAAAAAAAAAAAAAAAACATAAAATATAATTCCTCCTTTCAAGTTACAAATTTCCATTTGGGAATACAAGCCACAGAAGCTGGGCAGTTAAGCAACACTAACTTGTAAATAACATCACAAGTTGTTCCAGTCACTAGTACCTGACAAGAGCCTTTCCCTTCATTTCAGGTCTCAATTTAGACCCCAAAGTTTGCTCTTGTACATCTCCACCTTACTGCCCAGGGTGATCTCTGTAGCATCCAAATCTGATAATAATATTCTTAATATATCACATATTATTTTTTAATGAGAGAATCCAATATCCTTTTTACCTCTACATATGACTTCTTATAATTTAAATTCTGAGAGAAATTATAGGCAGCACCCCATTTCTGAAAATTTCTCTGAAATTCAATAGCTGAAAGCATGAGAGGTATCTGTGACAGAGCCTTCCCTAGGGAATGCCCTCTGCCACAGATGGTTGGAAAGCCCCAGTTCTTTGAACTTCTGGATTAGTCTCTGACAGACACCTGGAGCAGCCACTGTCAAGGCTGGTGGGGGCTGGGAAGTCTCTATGCTCCTCAGCCTCCACAACAGAGATTACCATGGGCAGGGTCTTGGCTGTTCTTTTCTGCAAACTCAGGTGAGTCCTGGTAAAGCTCTCCACATGCCTACCTAACAACAGCAGGGGATGGGAGGGGGATTGGGCCAGGCCCTGGGAACTGACACTCACTGGTGATGCTGATCTTGACGGGCAAGTGAGTCCCTCTGCTTTGAAAAGAAAGGGAAAGGGACAGAAGAGAGTTGTATACTGTCTGAATTGGAGAACTGATGCAGCTCTGCTAAGCCTAACATAAACACTTTTAAGAACCCTCAGGAAACACCCCTCTTCCTGGGTTAAGCCATTTCTCTTATTGCTAGAACCCTCACACCAGAAATTAACACTATCATTCCTCAGAGCATCTCCAAAACACTAGTTGTATGAGGCACATAGTTCATCAAAGTGGAAAATATGAATTCTGTGAAACTGAGTATCTGAAACTAGAAGATAACTATCCTTGTAGTTGGTAGACAACAGTAAGCTTCCTCCTGTTTCTGCACACATATTATTCTCTCTGTCCTGGATGCTATCTTCTTCCCCTTATCCCATCTAATTCCAACCAGTTCCTTACTGCCCAGCTTTGGGAAGCCTTCTATAATAAGAAGTTATTACTTATTACCTTCTATAATAAGGAGTTATATAAATGGCTCTTTAAAATTCTGAGTTCTTCTACTGCAAGGACATATTTTTCAACAATCTAGGTATTAAGTAAAATAAGGTGGCCTATAGATATTAGTAGAATAGATATTTTAAAAAGTACAACACTCTTAACCCCTCTTGAAATTCTTCTGTAGCTGAACTGAAAATGGCACTCTCTGTTTGCATAAAAATGGAAGACCATTTGGGTACACATATTTGCAAGACAAAAAGCAGCAATATTAATTTAGCCTGTTTAGATTTCTTGTTTATTTTTATAATTTATAGCAAGCCATCACATAAGCACACACACACTTATGTGATATGAAAGATGAAAATAAAGGTAAAGGATTGTATCTGTGTAAATAATACATGCTAACTGCCAAGAATTTATATTATTATAATTTATAATTTATATTATATTATATAATTGTGGTTTTTATAAAAATACAATACATAATTGTATATATATATGAATAAGAATAATATACATTCTTGCTGAATTTGATTACACAGGCCAAGAATTAAAGGATCTGCTGTTTTGAGGGATAAACTACTACCTTAAATTTCATAAGTTTATTATTTAACTAAACTTCTGTGAAGATACTTAACCAACACAGTCACAAATCAATCTCACAATGATAAAAACAAAAAATCAGAAAGAAATAAACATTTAGGTTCCACAAAATTTAACATTTATATAAATACTAATTTAGATAAAGGTTTCCTTTGCTTTCAAAATGAACTAGAAATGTTAATAGGTTCTGTCATGAAATAATTTTTATTCCTGATTTAATAAGACTCATCAGCATAGCCTTACCATATAAAACTCAAAATCAAACAAAAGAAAGAAAAAGAAACTTAAAAAATTAAATTCTAACTCTCATCTGGGCTACTGGCAATGTCTTTATGATTTACTGATAATGATAAAAATGAGCAGTGCATTTTTAACCTCTGTGAAGGGTACTTTATTATCTACCTGCAAGTTGGTCGTAATGTACATCATTTCCAAAGATTTTATTCCACGATGAAATTACCATAGAATTCACATAATGATCAATGCTAACTGTCAAGGAGTAATAGGTTTTCACAAACATACTCACTGTTAACTATGCAATTCAGATGCACATGGAGAAAAATGCCATGAGGCCATGAGTGGACTAAGCAGAGAGAGTATGTAGGGAACAAGGTGGCTCTGCAGTCTACTAGTTACATCACTCAAGGCTGGTTATGTAAACTCTCTGAGCCTTATTTTCTTATCTGCAAAATTAGACACTAGTATCTTTCTCTTAGGGAAGTTTGATGATAACATGGGATAATATTCAAAAAGGATGTGCAAAGATGTCTATATATATAGTAAAGAATTAATGGAAACTATTATAATTTTAAAATAATAATAGCTATTATTGTTGGAATTATGCTCCATCTATCTCCCTTGGTATATCACCTGGGGTCACTTAAGCTACACTGATATCTATAAAGCTGAACTGTCCAAACACCTTTTTGCAATCCTTTCTCTTTAATATTAAACCAGTCTACTCCTAATCCTATCTCCACAGATAGTTTTGTCTTCAAGATAACCATCATGCAGTAACTTCAGACTCTGTTATCTCTCTCTGGGGCTGCCAGAGTCTCCTCCTTCCAATACATTCAGCAAGTCCCCTATATACAAACCTTCGAGTTGGGAAATTTCAAAGACACAAACATCCATTCCTATCAACATCAGGCATGAGTGAAACTGCAGCTTGCTCTCCTTCTGCTGTTGCTGATGATCCTTCAGCTCCACCATCTCCCACATCCTTTCCCTCCTACAGTCAGTAACTCTTCTTGCCTCTTTACTTGATGCCAGTTCCTGTATATCAGCTACTGTACTGAACTGTACTACTGTACTTTTCAAGGTACTGTCTGTAAGATTAAAAATGCTTTTTGTGTGTTTGTTTTTATGTATCATTTGTGTGAAAAGTCTATAAACATATTATAGTACAGTACTATATAGCTGATTGTGTAGTTTGGTACCTAGGCTAACTTTGTAGGACTTACACATACAAATTAGACTTGTGAATGTGTTTTTCGAATGGAACTCGTTCATATTTACTGTGCTTTAAAATCCGTGCAGAAAACTCTTCGTAAACTTGAATTTGATGATGTTACTCCCCTATCTGGTGCTGCTGAATGGTTTCCCTCTACCACCTGTTTTCACCTAGTATATAAGGCCCTGCCTTTACTTCTGCTTCATCTTGTGACTGGTACTCCTTTCCCCAGTGGCAGCAAACTTTATAAGAATTCCTGAAAAGCAAATCTGTTTCACATCTATGTCTTTGCACAGGTTGCTCTCATGCCCGTGGAGGCTTTTCCACTTTTATTGGTCTGAGACAATCCTACTCAGTCCTACTCAGGCTTGAAAAATTAAATCAAGCTCACTCCTACATGAGGGGTTCTTAACATAGAGCTTTTAAGTGCAGATGAGGGAAAAAAAAACAAAAAACTATATCTGTAATTCATTAACCTTTAACTGAAATTTAGCATTTCCTTCAATTACAAAATTAGGCAGTAAACCACTGAGAACAATAGAAATCACATGCATTTTTATATCCTACTATAGTAGTTGCAGAAATTTCAAAATGCCATTTTCAAATTCTCCAAAATTCATACATTCTCCATGGTTTTGAAACAATGGCATTAGCTCTGCATTAGATCTGTTATTTAATATATTAATAAAGAAGGACATGGATTATTATATAATAAGCTTATTTGGAAAATAATTTGGCACCCATATTTCAATATTATTGATTTTCTTTGAACTGCTATGTAATTTATTTTATGCAGTTTAAAAGCATGACTCTAAGAAGGGATCCAGAATAATGTGTGGTTAAGAGCTCTCATGTGTGAAGCCTTGTGTGATAGCCCTGGGAGAGGTGATGTCACAATCAGGCATGCTGATACATATATCAACTTTTATCATACTGCTTTGCCATTATTTATTGGTATCTTTCTCCCTCCTAGCTGTAAGCTGTATGTGGAGAAAGGGTTCTTTTTTCTCCTTTAATCTTAATATTCCCTGACTTACTGATCTCAAAAATGTTTCTTAAATGAATAAACTTATTACAAATGTGTACACATATTGTCCTAAAGTGCTGTATTCTTTGATTTGCTAAACCGTATAGAATTATACAAGAATAAATTTCTGCTTCTCTGCTTCTAAAACCAGATTGTTTCAAACACATGATATCATTTTTTCTAGTCTTCTAATTTATTCACCATATAGTGTTAGCTGCTCTTTGCGACCCCACCCGGGTCCGACTCTTTGTGACTCCCTGGACTGTAGCCCACCTGGCTTCTCTCTGTCCATGGAATTTTCCAGGCAAGAATACTGGAGTGGGTAGCCCTATTCACCATATAACCCAGATGTTAATAGTCCTAGAGGCATGTGTCATACTATCTTATTTTGTAACTGAGTTACTTATATTAGGAAAACCTTCTCTTGGTACTACAACCATGTAACAATCTAAAAACTTCATGGACACATTACCTAAACAAAGTCTTGCTGTATGCCCAGAGATCTTCATGTCTATGCTGCTGTGTCTGCTAGCATAGCTGCAAGAGGTACTACTGATCACACTGCAGAAGTAAAGGTGATGCATTTGGAAGAAAATTTCCTAAACTATCAACGCTCTAGTAGCAACAAAATGTAGCCAAAATTTCTAGCACATATATCTAAATTCTATAATAAAAATTATACTAAAAATCTTCCTTTAGTCAGCATCATCTACCTTCTTTTGAAACCATCTATCCACCCATTCACTCACCTAGCCACCCAGCCACCTACAATAATAGTTTCCAAAGTTACACTCACTGATGATATTCTTTTAATCAGGTTGCTATACTTGGTTTAAAAAAATTAAATTAAATTAAAAGGTTGGTCCAGAAAAATGCCAATAGGCATTTTTCAACCTCAGGGAAAACATTAGGAGCTATGTAACATGCTTTCACAGCATGATGGAAAAATACCTCCATTCAACAAATATTAAATATAACATTTAATATTTAAAGTTAATACCTAAACGGTTTTCATCATTTGTTCAGTATCATGATTTACAAGAAGGTGATCTTGAGCTTATTTATTTAGAGAACAGTTAAGTTTTTTATAAATCTTATCTAGTACTTATTTTATTTGTAGTTTTCTTGGTTTTTATTATAAGGAAATATGCCAGAGGTTATGACTATGGTCTATTACTGTCACAGTACTGGATAATGTATTCCCTTTTGAAATATAGGACAAAATCGGGATAATATTCTAGAGTGGACTGACTTGAAATGTGAACAGAATTCCAGGTTGATTTTATTTATTCATTGTAATGATCAGAGCTCTAGAATAAGAATAAAAATCCTTCTAAATTTCAGAGACACACAACTTTTCCCCTTTACTTCTTTCCCTTTACTTCTTCCCCCTTTACTTCAGACCTAAATGGATAAATGCAAAAGAGCTTTTCTCAAAAGTCTTTTGAGTTCAAGAGGGAGGAAAAATGACATTTCAAATAAAAGTGTAAGTGACATCAAATACTGTTCTTTTTACAGGACTGCTGAACTTAACTGGAAAGCAAGGGAAAGGCTCTTCTGATTTGCATCCTTGAAACTGTATTCTAAGAAGTGAGCTACAGGGAGATTTTACAGCTCCAGACTCCTGTTCCCTGGTTACTATCTTAACCATGTGCAGAGTCTTTGTTCTTGTCTATCATCCATCTGATTATCCAGCCTGTTACACTGTTACACTGTTACACTGTTTGGGGCCCACAGCCCCCAAATCTCTTGAGTCTCCACTACCACTGTCAAGGCTGCATTATTTCTTGCCTAGGCTTCCAATTTCTTTCATCTGATCTCCACTCATCACCCTTTGTCCTTCCCTAATCAATTCTCCTAAGCAGCAAGAGTGATCTTTTAGAAACACAAGTCTGATTAAGTCATTCTTATCAATCTTTAAAGGCTTCTCAGTATTCTAAAATGATGTCTAAAATTCTCATGGCTTTTGAGGGTCCCAGTATGGTCTGTCATGACCTGCCATCCAGTCTATTTTTGTACTGTTCTCTTGCTCATGGGTAAGTTCCTTGAAGAATCCATACTCCATGCTTAGGGCCTGTACACATATGTTCCCTCTTCCTGGAATGCTCTTCTCCCAGTCTTTGCAATCCTAAAATAAAATAGCCTTGTTTTTGTCTTTAAGGCTTCCCAAGAAGCACTTCATGATTGTGGAAAACAAATAGGATTTAAGTAGGGGATATTGCCATTGTGGTGGCTTTGCAGGTCCTTGACTGAAAATACAGGCTTCTAGGTAAAAAAGTCATGAAGAACTCAATAATTATGTCCCATAAGTGGTTAACTTCCTCCAAGAATCTATTCTATCATCCTTCTCTCCAGATGTCAAATTTCGTATTGGGTTATTTAAGTGCTAGCATAAGACATATGCGATTACTTGGAGATACAGATATATGATAAGGTTATATAGGCTTTTTGTTTCAAATCTCATTTTTCTTTTCTACCAATTTAATTATAATTATCATTATCTGAAATAAGTCTGTGGATATTATTCAACAGATACAGCATATTTTCTACTGTAGTTTTACTTAATATTAACCTCAAGGCCTATTAAGCTGTATCATCAGACCAAAAAATTAAAATATGCAAATTTTAAAGGAAATCAGTAAGTTTTAGAAAATAAAAGTCAACAAACAATAAGTCTCACTCACAGTATAACACTATATTCATTGTCAAGTTGCTAAAAATTACTGGAAACAAACACATTATCACTCAGGAATATGCCAAATGCTAAAAAAAAATAGGGGCTAATAAGGTTGCTATACATTTCTAGGTCATATGAAAGTTTTATGATTAAATCTAACAGTCTCAGTGCTAATGCCAATAACATGTGCTCAATCACTCAAGGTTGGCTAATGGAGAAAAAAAATGAAATGAATGCAAAATTATTTTTATTGTAAGTGAACTTTGAAGACATTAATTATAATTAGTAATTATTACGCCAAACTAATTATAGTTAGTTAGGCATAATACAGTTTATGAAAACTAGTGTCACAAATATAGGGAGGTCTATAAATGAAGGAATACTATGTCAACTTGGATGTCTGAAAACCTCATTTAGAGAGAGAAACATGAAAATGTTACTCTACAGAAAAACATACACATTATTTTTGTACTCTTCATTTAATAATGTTCAAGAAGGAAAAAAAGGAATGAAAGAAAGCTGGCAGTTAAGCAGTTAAAAAAAAAAAAAAAGAAACTGAAGTGGTTCTTAATGGAAGATGTACTTGAAGCACTTACTCTCCACTGTCCTGGTGAGGCAGATCTATGGGGGTGAGGAATGTACTTTCTCAGATAGAACCGGACATGAAACAACGGACTGGTTCAAAATTGGGAAAGGAGTATGTCAAGGCAGTATATTGTTACCCTGCTTATTTAACCTATATACAGAGTACATCATGTGAAATGCTGGGCTGGATGAAGCACAAGCTGGAATCAAGATTGCCAGGAGAAATATCAATAACCTCAGATATGCAGATGACACCACCCTTATGGCAAAGAGCTTCTTGATGAAGGTGAAAGAGGAGAGTGAAAAAGCTGTCTTAAAACTCAACATTCAAAAGACAAAGATCATGGAATCCAATCCCATCACTTCATGGCAAATAGATGGGGAAACGATGGAAACAGTGAGAGACTTTATTTTTGGGGGCTCCCAAATCACTGCAGATGGTGACCTTAGCCATGTAATTAAAAGACACTTGCTCCTTGGAATAAAAGCTATGACCAACCTAGACAGCATATTAAAAAACAGAGACATTACTTTGCCTACAAAGGTCCATCTAATCAAAGCTATGGTTTTTCCAGTAGTCACGTATAGATGTGAGAGCTGGACTATAAAGAAGGCTGAGTACCGAATAATTGATGCTTTTAGGCTATTGTGTTGGAGAAGACTCTTGTGAGCTCCTTGGATTGCAAGGAGATCAAACCAGTCAATCCTAAAGGAAATCGATCCTGAATATTCATTGGAAGAACTAATGCTGAAGCTGAAGCTCCAACACTTTGGCAATCTGATAAAAGCTGACTCATTAAAAAAAGACCCCGATGCTAGGAAAGATTGAAGGCAGGAGGAGAGGGGAGGACAGAGGATGAGACGGTTAGATGGCATCACTGACACAATGGATATGAGTTTGAGCATCCTCTGGGAGATGATGAAGGACAAGGAAGCATGGTGCGCTGCAGTCCATGGAGTCACAAAGAGTTGGTCACGACTGAGTGACTGAACAACAACATCAGATGGTTCTAGGTAAGATTCTCAGTTGAAAAATACTAATAGGAAAACGAGCCGTAAATTAGAAGCACAGTCCTTCTTGTAACTTTCTCCTTTAATTACCCCAACTGACTTCTATGATCTGTTCTATCTGGTTGCTGATAGTTAATCAATTTCCTATTTTTGATTCCTGTTGATTTTTCTCTTAGATTTATCTAGAATCTGTTTACCTGCTTATCTTGAGCATCACCACCACAGTCCAGGCAACTACTAATCTCTCTCATAGGTAATTTTAATAATTAGTCTCCTCATATCAACATGTGCCCTCTGTGCCCCAGAGAGAAAGTTGAGAATAGAAAATTTGGTCAAGTCACTACCCTGCTTAAAACTCTTCTTCTTCAAAAGATGGGAAAGACTTCTACTCATTATCATAATGTCATATTTTATTATAGGTTTTATTAATGATAACAATGGTTATATTTATTGGGTGCTTATTATGTGCTAAGAACTGCTTTAGGTGCTTTCTATATATTAACTCATCCTTATACAATCCTATGAGTATGTGCTCCAATGAGTGGCAATGTGAATGAAAGCCCTAGGGTGAGAGTATCTGCAATTCTATAGCTGTATACTTTAAGAAATATCTGTTTACTTTGAGGGTTTTTGACAGTGATTTGAATATATCGAGATCACGTGCTGTGTGCTGTGCTCAGTTGCTTCAGTTGTGTCTAACTTTGCAACCAGATGGACTGTAGCCTTCCAGGTTCCTCTGTCCATGGGATTCCCCAGGCAAGAATACTGGAGGGTTGCCATGCCCTCCTGCAGGGGATCTTCCCGATCCTGGGATCAAAACCGGGTCTCCTGGATTGGCAGCCAGGTTCTTTATCTCTGAGCCACTAGGGAAGTCACTACTGAGATCATACTTATAAATTATAAAAAGTCAAAGATTTCAGGGAAATGTTATTCAGGAAAGGTTTGAATTCTCAAATTTGGATAGCTCTTATAAGAAAATATGTTTATTAGTAATTTGAGAGCATGGAACTAAAAGCCATATTTGGTATATGCATGTGTATTCTTATACAGATAAATGATTAAGATGATAAATCCAACTGGAGTTATTTCTCCTAAGCCTTAGTTGGCACTCTGTGACTGTACACAATTTTAACTGCAGAAAGTAGATCTGAAAGATGTTATTTAATACATTTGGTTCAGAAAATCTAACCAGGATTTGGAAAGAATATCATCAATTAAAAATTCTAAAAGCATAAATTCTTATTAGAAATTATTTAAGGTAGTCAATGTCTTGGGTTTGAAGTCATTAGTGTATCCCAATCTACAATGTTTGTGGTTCTAACCTACCTAGTGACACCATGCAATCAACACTTTTTGAATTAAAATAAAGAACAACCATTGTTCTTGAACCATTCAATTCCATAAATCTTCTCTAGTCTAGTAGAGTATAGAGTCAGAGGGCATTACATACCCATCTCAATAGATTTCTTCAAGTGGAAGTGCTGAGTCGAGTGGTCTATGCATTTAACCTTTACTAGGCAAAAGTATATCAATTTCCAAAGTGAATAAAAATTTACGTTCCCACCAATAATACACAGTGTTCTTAAGATTAAACCATTTCTCCCTTTAAATCTTTTTTCTTTGCTCAGTTTTCCTGTACAGATCATTCCAAGAGGAAAGTATACCACCTGTATTTATTTACTGCATGAGAATTACTCATCCTAAAGTCATGCAAACATGACTGTTTCATTTTTATCTTCTTTTTAATTTTAATTTTTTTCCAGTCTTATTGAGAGGCAATTGGTATAAAGATTTGCATAGTTTAAGGTTTACAGTATTATTTGACTTATATACATCATGAAATGATTACCACAATGTTTAGTAAACATCCATCATCTCTTATATACATAAAATTAAAGAAACAAATCATTTTTGTGATGAGAACTCAGGATTTACTCTCTTAATAACTTTCATGTATGCTGTATACTGTATTTTTCATATTTATTGTAAAGAAATGGGAAATGTATATAGATACTTTTAACAATAACAAAATCAGTAAGGGGACTGAAGATATATTTTATAAAATCATTCAGACTATACATACATACTATAAGTACTGTCAACTGCTCACAAAACCTATGTTTCTCTTAAAGAAACTACATGAGAAATAATTGCTTTGCATATTCAGTGACTCCTAGAAGACATATAAAATTTGGTTCTGTTTTTAAAAACTTATCGGTTTGTGATATGAACAATATTAGATTGTACACTTCTCTCACTCCACTACAATTTTATCTTAAATTGGTAGGTGAAAGAAAATATTTTATTGTCACCTACCTATATTGATAGGTAGATGATAACAATTTAGATGGATTGGTGGGATTAATAGATTGATGATCACAAATTGCCATGCAATGAACTATACTACAGCAATAAATATTTTTATTGAAATTTTAAAAGTTGATATCAGGAAAGCTATTTCATTATGTAAATCATTAAAAACTTAGTTATTTCTTTTCTGTATCGAACTTCATAAAATTTTTTAATTCATATTCTCTGGCTGAATTTCTGCCTTTAGTTGACCTGACAGTGTATCAATCTTCTCAATCTAAATTGCTGCATCTAAATCAGACATCAAATCTAAAAAGTATTCTATGTTTCTCAAACAATAGTAGTTTTTTAATAATTTGTTAGAGGTAACTGAGCTAAAAACACTGTACTTAAAAAAATATCTTTCAAGAAAAACAAAAGTAGAGCATGCAGAATTCTAGCAATGGTCTACCACCTTTCTAGCAGTTGAGGTCAGATATCCAAAGAATAAAAATCTCTATATACAGAAATAGTCTATGTTAAGGTTAACTTCTTTTAAGACACCTTTAAATCTTCCTTAGAACATAAAGACTGTCAAAAAACAGTAAAGTGATAAACATATACATCATTCATTTCCAAAGGCAAGTGGATATCACAATTTGCAACCAGAAAGACATAATTACATATGTCTTCCTCACTGTTGTAGTAAGAAGGCACCATAAATTCTGTTAAATGAGAAGCTCCAAGTGATCCCAAGTGGAATTTAGTGTATCAATGTAATGTTTTAATTTCATATAGGAGTACCTGACTTAATAAATGATTTACCCTTTGATTTAAGACTTACATCTGTTTAGTTGAGGCTGAAGAAATATCATTTTTTGTTTTTAAAGCTATTCGATCCATACATTTTAAAGGGGTTGCTAGCCTTTCCAGCCACTAAAATGAAGTAAAAAACGTTGAAACTCTTTGTTGTTTGTTGTTGTTTAGTCACTAAGTCATGCCCGACTCTTTTGTGACCCCATGGCCTATAGCACGCCAGGCTCCCCTACCCATGGGATATCCCAGACAAGAATACTGGATATGGTTGCTATTTCCTTCTTCAGGGGATCTTTCCAACCCAGGGACTGAACCCACGTCTCCTGCATTAGCTGGCATATTCTTACTGAGCTACCTGAGAAGCCCTAAAAGGGAATCACAACCACGAAGGAATGTGGAACTCTACTGATAAATTTATTAATTGACCTGTTCAGTCATTCAATTTTTAATTAATTCAATTGTGCATTCTTCAGTCCATCTGTCAGCCGATGTATCCATTCATCCATTTATCTATCTATTAATCTATCACATGGGGTGTATACTGCTTAACAAGTTATTAAACCTGAAACTGATGATTAAAACACTCTTCCAGCACCTTTTCCCACTTTCTATTGCTCTTCAAGAACCCTACTAATGAGAGGAAAAATTCTTTTCTGCTTAAATGAATGAAGGGATACTTGTGGAACATGGTAAAGATTAACTGATAGAATATCCAAATGATAATAAACTGTATCAGACATGTACATCATGGAAACTGATAGAATATCCAGATAAGTGTATCAGATATGTACATCATGGAAAAGCTTAATTCTGATGAAAGTTTATTTCACTTAGAATGTAGATGTCACTGAGTCATATATGATATAAAATAGCTTTTCAGTATTCCTGCTTAGATTCTGTATCAATATATGCTTCCAATTTCCAGAGAAATATCACCAAGATTGTGTCTAATAACCCACTTTTCCTGAAGCATGTGTTTCCACCATTAAGTCTGGATGCCTAGGAAGCTCCTACTCATCTCTCATATTTTAGGAAAGTTATAAGTAAACAAAGAAGTTATCAAAATTAGGTTAAGGAAGGGGACCATTATAAAATCTCACCTGTATCTTGTGCAAGTAGTGTTCTGACCTAAAGGAGGTATTGGCTTAAAAGTGATGGGTGGAGAAACTTGGGCTGACAGCAGAAATCCCAAAGCAAGAATAATGAGGGCTACAGTGGTACCTAAAAAAAAAAAAGAAGTTTTATATCAGAGAAGAGCTGACAACATTCTTTCAAAGCAGACTGGGTTTAGCAAGATATCTCTCTGAAAAAAATAGCTTGATATATCTTTATTGGATTAAAAAAAAGATCCTCATACACAAGTATTGCCATAAAAACTCACTAGCATGTTCACTGTGAGAAATGAGAAGAGTGAAATTCAAATCAAATACATCTGTTAGCCAAGCACTGGTAATAACTTTCTAAATAAACACAATTTTGGACTGCTGACAGTCTCAAAAAGAATTAATATAACTGACATTATTGAGTGCCTAACATGCCAGGAAGTACAAAAGGCAACAGATATATATCAAGTACTCCTTTCATTACCAACAAAACTGTTCTAATGTTATTTGATCATCTAGAATCCAAATGGTAGTAATAGTTCAGTCATTCTGTCGTGTCCGACTCTAAGACCCCATGGACTGCAACAAGCCAGGCCTCCCTGTCCATCACCAATTCCCTGAGCTTGCTCAAACTCATGTCCATCGTCTCAGTGATGCCATTCAACCATCTCATCCTCTGTCGTCCACTTCTCCTCCTGCCTTCAATCTTTCTCAGCATCAGGGTCTTTTCCAGCGAGTCAGTTCTTTGCATCAGGTGGCCAAAGTATTGGAGCTTCAGCATCAGTCCTTCCAATGAATATTCAGGGATGATTTCCTTTAGGATTGATTGGTTGGATCTCCTTGGATCTCTCTTAAGAGTCTACTCCAACACCACAGTTAAAAAGCGTCAGTTCTTTGGTGCTTTGCTTTCTTTGTGGTCTAACTCTTACATCCATACATAACAACTGGAAAAATCATATCTTTGACTAGACAGAATTTTGTTGGCAAAGTAATGTCGGCAAAGTACAATCCAAATAATAAACTAAAAAGTAACTAAATATTTCAAAAACAGGTGAAAGAGAATTTTTCATAAAAAGGAGCAACATTTTGTAAAGACTTAAAAATCCCAGAAATGACATAACACATACATTCAATTCTTTTTCCTGTTGGCATTTGGAAGTGGAATATTTGTCTTTGATTTTAGGGTACAGAATGTGATTTTATATAAAATCTCTTAAAAAGATATAACATTATATATATATAAAATCACTTAAAAAGATATAACATTATATATATATATAAAATCACTTAAAAATACACACACACACACACACATATATATCACTTAAAAAGCTCATTTTTGAGTCCTTTATAGAAAACTGACAGGAAACAAGAAAGTTTTCAAATTTCTGACTATTGTTCCAGCCATTGTGAGGATAAAAAAAAGGTCATGGGAAGAAAGAAGAAAATATGGATGCATTTGTTTGTATAATTTACTTGAATGAGGCAATATGTTTAAAATATGGAACTCAGGGTGGTCATTTATGTAGCAGTAAAGTTTCTATTAGATAAATGAAGAAGTTATTTAAGAATGATGAAAGGTATTTTTCAAATGGATAAAAGAACAACTTTGGGAAGCACTGTTAAAGTGAAACTAGATTACATAATTGTTGAAGTGTTTGTGTTTAATACAGAGGTGATATGTCAAGTTAGATACGGTGGTTAAGTTCTCATCCTGCTGTTTCTTGACTCCATGATCTTGGACAATGCACATAACCTTTCCAACATTCAATTTTTTCTGCTGTAAAATGGGGCTTAGTGATATTCATCCTGCAGAATTGCAGTGAATTTTAAATATCACAATACATCTGAAAGATTTTTATAAAGCTAAAAATGTTAATTATTGTACTACAATTATTAAATACAGCAGCAGCAGTATACTTTCAAAATCTAGAAGAAAGCTGAAAAGGAGGGAGATGGCTTGAAGAAAAGATCAGAAGCCT
Source organism: Bos indicus (assembly GCF_029378745.1). Classification (NCBI taxonomy): domain Eukaryota; kingdom Metazoa; phylum Chordata; class Mammalia; order Artiodactyla; family Bovidae; genus Bos; species Bos indicus. Next base: position 41,289,595 of record NC_091764.1, on the reverse strand, counting down.
ATTTTACCACACCAGGCTGAAAAGCCATGAATATACAATCACAGGTCATTTTCCCCTTGTTGGCTTAAAATTCAAACTAGAACTAGAACTAGTTTGAGGTATTATATTCTCAAAAAACTACCAATTCCTGAATTGGGAAACAAAAAACAAGTCTATCTCTCAGAAAGAGAAGATATTTATTGGGCATGTAAATAAAAGTCATCCCTCTCTCCTCAAATAAAGCAAAATAAACCAATAGTTTTACTGTTAATCTGTCTATCAAAGAAGCTGGGTCCTAAGTATTTTCCAAAATTACCCGCACAGAATATTGTCATGGGACAGGTAAGATTTGCTTCAATCAGGAAACATTGATATTTTAGGATGCAAAGGAAACTCTTCTTTCATAGCACTACTTAAAATAACTGGTCTCTGTGATAAACTGTAAACTCTAAGATAGTATTCTGCTGCCAAGTCGCTTCAGTCATGTCCGACTCTGTGCAACCCCATGGACTGCAGCCTACCAGGCTTCTCCATCCATGGGATTCTCCAGGCAAGAACACTGGAGTGGGTTGCCATTTCCTTCTCCACTAAGATAGTATACCTAACACATATTAACATATATTCAATTCTAGTGCCTGGCATAGAGCAGATCTCACAGTACTACAGATTTTTGCAATGTTGGCTATTTTCTAAGAAAATAACAAAACACATTAAGACTATTCAATTGAGGTTGTGAGTTAGTATGGGAGAAATATCCCAGATGAGAGTTCTGCAGTATAGATATTATATCTCTTGGATTCATCTCAAAAAAGTCCAACCAACTTGCAAAATTTGGGGAAAAGACCATTTGGATATATAAAGTTCCTAGTTGAAGGTTTACATTTCCTAAACACAAATCTATTTTGACCTACTATGGATGGAAATATTTTAAAAGTCAGTATCATACTTTTATCATAGTCTTATTTCTCAATCCTGGCTTCCTATTGAAAGTGCAACTGTTTAGAATGTGCCTCAACCTCTGAATCAGTTTCTATAAAATGGAGATCAGATAATATGATTTCATAGGTGATTGTGATAGCCGTGACAGAGTAAAAACTCTTATCTTATGAGATGATAAATTTCTTAAGGGAAGGGAATGGTGTCTTAAATGACTTAATTTATGGAGTAAATTTTAAAATGGTCACCTCGTCCTATCATATGCACATGTCTCTTTAAGGCTTAAAACTACCTGAACTACCTATTTCCTCTCCCTTAACAAATCACAGCTGCTTTATCAGTGACTCAATGGCATTTAAAGTTGTTATAGTTTTCAACAGTTCTATGGTTGTCAATGGACTCAATGGTTCATTGAGTCCAGTGCAGGAAGGCCTTGTATGAAAGGATCTCTTCCAGTGTAATGGCAAGTTTGGGCACATTCTTTATATTATAAGAAAGGAGTCCCTCCCTAGCCAACTATACTGTTGCATTTTGGAATTCTGATATCATTTTCCTAATAAGAATGTTCTCCATAGGAGGTAGTGTGCTGGATAAATAGAATCCTCAAAAATACTTGATGAAGTAAGTTACCTTAACGATCTGATACAAGGGCCTGTATTATTAGTAGATATTTTTTAAAAAAAATTTCCTTACCCAAGACTCAAACAGAACACACTTTTTGTGCTTAAGTATCACTTACACATGCTCCAGACTTCATCTTCAGAGATTTCAATTTAGCAGATTGGGGGTTGGGCCCCCAAGAATTCACAATTTAAAGTATTCTTGGTAATTCTGATAAAGACAAGCTGTGAGTGATATTTTAGGGAATACTCCACTACCAAAATATCTGGCAGAAAATAACACAGTGTTTCTGGCTTTCTGATTTATAAGCAACAAAATTACATAGATATAAGCCTTCCTCTATTAAAAGGATCAAGAGGCTGTCATTAAGTTGGTAATACTTACCAGAAAGACCAGTTCTCTTAGCAAGCTTTGAAAATATTAAGTCAGAATACCACAAAATGTCCTAAATTTAACATTATTTATGGACTATATATTTTATATTTCTTTGTATAAAGAGTTTCTTTGTCCTGGTCTAGCTAAATACAGTTTGTTTATAGTAATTTTTAAAGAACAAGTACCTATTCAAAAAGTTATTTTGATTTTTTTTTTTTTACTAAATTTCACCCAATATAAAAAAAAAATCAATAAAATACAAAATAGGGAATGATTTAAAAATTCAAGGCTAATTTAAGAAATTTTAAATAGAAGAGTGTTCTAATACTAGCACTGGTAGAATATTAAATATATTATGATTTATTTTATTAGGTGAAAAATGGTGAAAAAAGTAAAAATAATTTCTTTAAAAATGTTATTATTTCTTTATTTACTCATAAATTTTGATTGGAGTGTAGTTGCTTTGCAGCTTCCCTGGTGGCTCAGATGGAAAGAATCTGCCTGCTGATGCAGGAGACATGGGTTCCATCTCTGGGTTGGCAAGATCCCCTGGAGAAGGAAATGGCAAACAATTCCAGTATTCTTGACTGGGAAATCCCATGCACAGAGGGACCTGGTGGGCTATAATCCATAGGGTCACAAAGAGTTGGACACAACTTAGTAACTAAACAACAACAATAGTTGCTTTAAAATACTGTAACATTAGTTTCTGCTGTATAACAAAGTGAATCAGCCATATGTATACATATGTCCCCTCTGTTTTGGATTTCCTTCCCATTTAGGTAACCACAGAGTGCTGAGTGGAATTCCCTGTGCTACATTAAAAAACAAACAAACAAAAAAAAACTAAATAAATAAATTCTTAAAAATATTTTAGGTCCTCAGTCTTTAAAAAGTACTACAAATAAACTGTATTTAGGCCCAAAGAAACTCTTTATACAAAGAAATCCAAAATATATAACCTATGAATAATTTAAAGGTAGCACATTCTGTGGTATCCTGACTTAATATTTTCAAAGCTTGCTAAGAGAACTGATCTTTCTTGTAATACTACAAATTTAATGACAATCCCTTCATTCAGCAGGAAAGAAAACTGCGTCCAGGTTGCTCATAAAGGCTGTTGCTGCTGCTGTTAAGTCGCTTCAGTCGTGTCCGACTCTGTGCAACCCCGTAGACGGCAGCCCACCAGGCTCCCCCGTCCCTGGGATTCTCCAGGCAAGAACAGTGGAGTGGGTTGCCATTTCCTTTTCCAATGCATGAAAGTGAAAAGTGAAAGTGAAGTCGTTCAGTCTTGTCCAACTCCTAGCGATCCCATGGACTGCAGCCTACCAGGCTTCTCCGTCCATGGGATTTTCCAGGCAAGAGTACTGGAGTGGGTTGCCACTGCCTTTGACTCATAAAGGGAGTGCCTGGAAACTTAGTCTTTTCCCCCAAGTCTTTTTTTTTTTTTTTTCAAATTCCCTGATAGCTCAATCGGTTAAGAATCTGCCTGCAATGCAGGAAACTGCAGTTCGATTCCTGGGTTGGGAAGATCCCCTGGAGAAGGGAAAAGCTACCCACTCCAATATTCTGGCCTGGAGAATTCAATAGACTGTATCGTCCCTGGGATCGCAAAGAGTTGGACATGACTGAGAGACTTTCACTTCAGTTCACTTTCTCTGACTAGTCAGCAATAGGTTCTGAAAATCCCTGGGGAAGAGGACTTACACGGAGGCGTGAAACATGACATCCAGAAGAAGAGTTCAGGAATGCTCCTGGATTATGGTTAAAACAATAAATAATCACTCTTTGGCAGCAACAATACTGTGATAGCAAAATTCTTTGAACATTTTACTGTCTGTGTCAGGTTCTGTTTGAAATGCTATACATGTGTTAATGTCTTCAGTCTTTACTATAAACCTATGAAGGACTATAATTAATCCCTGTTCATAGATGAGAAAATAGAGCCTTGTTCAATGTCACAAAATTCAAACCCAGTCTGGCTTTGTATCTATAATGACTCAAAATCCTCGAATACAACAAACAAAGGGATAGAGGCAGCTAGAAAAACTACTTTCCCCATCTCAAAACCACCATTTTTCTCAAAATCTCAAAAGCCAAATCCCAAATTTAAGACCCACAATTCTATTTAAAAAATAGGCCTCTTGAGGCAGCAGTATACTAAGGCCCTGTCAAAAAGAAAGTGTGCCCACTAAAAAATTTTCAAAGCAGCTATTACCACTTCTTAGAGTTTACCTGAACTTCAGGAGTCAGCAAATCCAATTTTCAACCCACTGCAGCAATGTCTTTAGCACATCACTGCCTGATGGCCATCTATCCTTTTGTTGAGAGCTTACTACCCTAAGGAGGTAGCCCAATTTATTGTTGCATAGGTCTGATTATTATGAAATTTTTCTTATATTAAGTAAAAAATCTATGTCCTCATAACATCTACCATCTACAAGAATAAGAGATCTATTTGGTGTCTCTGTGGTCTTTTTCTCCAGGCCTGAACAATTCTGGTTCCTTGACTAGGTTGTAAATGTATGGCTTTTAACCTTCCCTTGTCCCTCACCTTTCCTCACTTACCTCCTGCTTCCCTGTATACATTGGCTGTTGCAATTACCTTTCTTCCCCCTGCCTTTTAATCAATCTTCCCCCTGCCTTCCTCTCAGTTCTGACACTGTACTTCAACTTACATTATTCAGCTCAAAGCTTTCACTCAAGGCAAAAACAGAGGGTGGATGCATTCTACTCTTTCTTCTGGAGTTAAGGGTGAGAGGGAGTATGTATTCTTGATAACTGAGTATGAAACCCTAAATGCATTTTCTCATCAAAATTTGGGACAAGTGACTTGAAGCAGTTCTATTGGATGAATGCTTTACTTATATTTAGTTAAAATAAAATTTAATTAATGCTGGCCTGGAAACTTTATATTTTAACTGAAAAATGTATTCTTACTCTAAGTAAACTTACAAAGAAATAATTAAAAGATAGCTAATTGATAAGTAGAAATCTGCTTGTATATTTGAAAAAGATTAGAAAATTCTTTGATACAAACATGTGAAGACAGTGTCAGAGAAGGGTATCATTTTGGCAAGTGAAAAAGCCCTTGCATCAGAGAAATAATGAATAAAACGGGTAAGATTTAAAGACAAAAGATACTTTAAAGTGAGAAGTGTTTTCCTTATTAAGTTATCACAGAAAACATACCAAATCAATCAGAATTTACCCTAGGATTTAGGCCTTGTTCAAACACTAAAAGAGTCTGTCCCAACTTTGTGAAGAAATTATATGATTCCAATGTTTCACTGTTGAAAGAACTTTGAAAAAAAAAAATGCTCCAAATTTATTTCCATATTACCCCAAACTTAAAAATAAAATATATGTTAGAACTTTGCTTTTCATTTTGTACCTTTGAGTAAAACTTAAAATAACAGCAAAATGCTACCCACAGTAGGCTCTAATTGTGACTACAATTCTAATTTCTAGTTACATATCATAATAAAGTTTTTATTTAAAAATTTTTTTCAGAAAAACTCTATTCAGTTCAGTTCAGTCGCTCAGTTGTGTCCGACTCTTTGTGACTGCATGGACTGCAGCATGCCAGGCTTTCCTGTCTATCACCAACTCCTGCAGCCTACTCAAACTCACATCCATTGAGTCAGTGATGCCATACAACCATCTCATCCTCTGTCATCCCCTTCTCCCACCCTCAATCTTTCCCAGCATCAGGCTCTTTTCAAATGAGTTAGTTCTTTGCATCAGGTGGCCAAAGTACTGGAATTTCAGCTTCAGCATCAGTCCTTCCAATGAATATTCAGGACTGATTTCCTTTAGGATGGACAGGATCTCCTTGCTGTACAAGGGACTCTCAAGAGTCTTCTCTAACACCACAGTTCAAAAGCATCAATTCTTTGGTGCTCAGCTTTCTTTATAGTCTAACTCTCACATCCACATGTGACTACTACCACACATCTATCTTTGACTAGAAGGACCTTTGTTGGCAAAGTAATGTCTCTGCTTTTTAATATGCTGTCTAGGTTGGTTGTAACTTTTCTTCTAAGGAGCAAGCATCTTTTAATGTCATGGCTGCAGTCACCATCTGCAGTGATTTTGGAGCCCCCCAAAATAAAGTCTGTCACTGTTTCCATTGTTTCCCCATCTATTTGCCACAAAGTGATGAGACCAGAGGCCATGATTTTAGTTTTCTGAACGTTGAGTTTTAAGCCAACTTTTTCACTCTCCTCTTTCACTCTCACCAAGAGGCTCTGTAAGTTCTTCGCTTTCTGCAGTAAGTGTCGTGTCATCTGCATATCTGAGGTTATTGATATTTCTCCTGGCAATCTTGATTCCAGCTTGTGCTTTATCCAGCCTAGCATTTCGCATGATGTACTCTGCATACAAGTTAAATCAGCAGGGTGACCATATACAGCCTTGACATACTCCTTTCCTGATTTGGAACCAGTCTGTTGTTTCATGTCCAGTTCTAACTATTGCTTCTTGACCTCTATTATAACTCTATTATATGAACAGAAAAACTCTATTATATGGCTACAAAAATTGTATCAGAAGTGGTAATGGTATTGTATTTTAAAAGATTAATTTGTTATCATTAGAGAAGTTTATAACTGAATTCTTCAACACTTACCTGCTAAACTACCAAATGTAAGTTTCCTGCGGCCCACTTTCTCAACAAGCCAGACACCCACAAGTGTGAAAATGAAATTTGTGAAGGCTGTAATGGAAGCCAGCCATATTGCAAGTCTATCATCTTCGACACCAGACATCTGCAGAATGGTTGCACTGTAGTACCTGTGAGGCAAGAATAAAACAGTTGTTGCTGTTAGTCATTCAAAGAAACACAGTTATTCATATAGAAAAGTATCTGACTAAATCATACCTGGAAGAACTGAAAAATAATATCAAGTTAACATGGAAATCATGCAAACCAGTTAAAGGATCACAATACAGTGACTCAATGACTATGTCCAGATGAAATTTATAACTTTGTATCATTAAGAAGAGATACTCAAGCAAGTGAATAGAGGGCTAAAAACTTTAAAAGTTACATGCACTCCACACCTAGGGACAGTGACAGCTGTAGTTTCACTAAAACTATCAAGGAGAAGCTCCAAATACATGGAATCAATCAGAAGTTACTGTACACTGTAAATGTATGTACTTAAAAGAACAAAGAGAACTGCTACATATCTTAATCTTAAAGAAAGTAAAAATCTAGTACTAGAATTTCTTGAAAGACACAAGAAGAAAGAATATATCAAGTTATCTGGCATCCAGTAAGTGGTAAAGAATCTGCCTGCAAGGCAGGAGACAGGAGACATGCAGGCTTGATCCCTGGGTTGGGAAGAGCCCCTGAAGCAGGAAATGGCAACGCACTCCAGTATTCTTGCCTGGGAAATCCCATGGACAGAGGAGCCCAGCAGGCTGCAGTCCATGGGTCTGCCAAGAGTGAGACATGATTGAGCACATGGGCTGATTGGTATACTAAGGAGATGAGAAACTTACATGATATATACAAAAAGAATGCCTTTGTGGTTCCTAAAAAGGGATGCTCTTTGGTAAGTCTCTAGCACAATCTGCATGATTAGATCCTATAGACTCATTTTGTTCTAAATGAATACACTGAAGAAACAGAAAGAAAGTGAAGTTGCTCAGTGGTGTCTGACTCTTTGCAACCCCATGGACTGTAGCTTACCAGGCTGCTCTGTCCATGGAATTTTCCAGGCAAGAGGACTGGAGTGGATTGCCATTTCCTTCTCCAGGAGATCTTCCTGACCCAGGGATCGAACCCAGGTCTTCTGCACTGCAGGCAGATGCTTTACCATCTGAGCCACCAAGGAAGCCCATACACTGGAGACTGGCTCTAAAAATCATAATGCCAACTTGTTGATGCACAATGGGAGATATATCTGGTATGTTTAAGATGACAGATTTCTCACAGGACATTTCTTTTCTGGCGAAAATATCAGTAGCTATATCAGATTACTTTGAATTGGCCCTTAAAACAAAAGAAGCAAAATATTCCTGGCAAATAATCTATGAAATGTGACAGAATTCAAATTCTGAAGATACATTCTTAAATACACCTTTTACTGGCTTTCAAGCCATTCCAAAACAAGTTAGCTTTACCCAAATACAACAGTGGGCATCTAAGCAATGTATTCAATAAACAGAAATATTTCCATAGTTACAGTCTAAAGTTTCTGGATGGTAGTCAATGTTTTCATGTGCTGTGCTGTGCTTAGTCGCTCGATTGTGTCTGACTCTTTGCAACCTTATGGACTTTAGGCTGGAAGAACACAAGCTGGAATCAAGATAGCTGGGGAAAATAGCAACAACCTGAGACATGCACATGATATCACTCTAATGGCAGAAAGAGAAGAGGAACTAAAGAGCCTCTTTATGAAAGTGAATGAGGTGAGTCAAAGAGCTAGTCTGAAATTCAAATTCAAAAAATGAAGACTATGGCATCTGGTCCCTAAATAGAAGGGAAAAATTGGAAGCACTGACAGACTTTCTTTTCCTGGGCTCCAAAAATCACTGTAGATGGTGAATGAACCAAGAAATCAAAAGACATTTTGCTCCTTGGAAGGAAAGCTATGACAAACCTAGACAGAGTATTAAAAAGCAGATATCACTTTACCAACAAAGGTTCATATAGTCAAAGGTATGGTTTTTCCAGTAGTCATGTATGGATGTGAGAGTTGGACTATAAAGAAGGTTGAGCACTGAAGAACTGATGCTTTCAAATACTGGTGATAGTGAAGACTCTTGAGAGTCCTGTGGACTGCAAGGAGATCAAAGCAATCAATCCTGAATATTCATCAGAAGGACTGTTGCTAAAGCTGAAGCTCCAATCCTTTGGTCATCTGATGCGAAGAGCTGACTCTTGGAAAAGATCCTGATGCTAGGAACAATTGAAGGCTAAAAGGAGAAGCAGGTGGCAGAGGATGAGCTGGTTAGACAGTATCATCGACTCAATGGACATGGATTTGAGCAAACTCTGGGAGATAGTGGAGGACAGGGGAGCCTGGCAAGCTGCACTCCATGGGATAGCCAAGAATGGGACATGGCTTAATGACTAAACATCAAGAAGAAACAATATATTTACAATTGTTATATGTCCTTTTTGGATCCATCCTTTGGTCGTTATGCATTATCCCTTCTTATCTCTTAGAATACTCTGTATTTTAAAGTCTATTTTGTCTGATATGAGTAGTACCATTCCAGTTTTCTTTTGGCTTCCATTTGCATGGAATACTTTTTTACACTCCCCTAAAGCCTCTTGATGAAAGTGAAAGTGGAGAGTGAAAAAGTTGGCTTAAAGCTCAACATTCAGAAAATGAAGATCATGGCATCCAGTCCCACCACTTCATGGGAAATAGATGGGGAAACAGTGGAAACAGTGTCAGACTTTTTATTTTTTTGGGCTCCAAAATCACTGCAGATGTTGACTGCAGCCATGAAATTAAAAGACGCTTACTCCTTGGAAGGAAAGTTATGACCAACCTAGATAGCATATTCAAAAGCAGAGACATTACTTTGCCAACAAAGGTCCGTCTAGTCAAGGCTATCGTTTTTCCTGTGGTCATGTATGGATGTGAGAGTTGGACTGTGAAGAAGGCTGAGTGCCGAAGAATTGATGCTTTTGAACTGTGGTGTTGGAGAAGACTCTTGAGAGTCCCTTGGACTGCAAGGAGATCCAACCAGTCCATTCTGAAGGAGATCAGCCCTGGGATTTCTTTGGAAGGAATGATGCTAAAGCTGAAACTCCAGTACTTTGGCCACCTCATGCGAAGAGTTGACTCATTGGAAAAGACTCTGATGCTGGGAGGGATTGGGGGCAGGAGGAGAAGGGGACGATAGAGGATGAGATGGCTGGATGGCATCACCGACTCGATGGACGTGAGTCTGAGTGAACTCCGGGAGTTGGTGATGGACAAGGAAGCCTGGCATGCTGTGATTCATGGGGTCGCAAAGAGTTGGACACAACTGAGCGACTGAATTGAACTGAACTGAACTTTCAGTCTTTATGTGTCCCTAGATCTGAAGTGGTTCTCTTATAGATAGTGTATATATGGGTCTTGATTTTGTATTCATTCAGCCAATCTATGTCTTTTGTTTGGTGCATTTAATCCATGTACATTTAAGGTAATTATTGATATGTATACTCATGGGATGTGAGGGACATGAAGATCAGCTGATTTGAGTATCTGTGGGGGTCCTTGAACCAATCTCCTATGGATAACTGAGAGAGGGACAACTGTATTTCATTGTTTTCATTTTTGACACAATAAAATCATGAAATTGCATGCATTAAATTAATGGCTAGAAATAGGAGTTGTATCAAACAAAGTAAGTTAGTGAGTATCAGTATTTTATTTAAAATGCAAAATGTGTCCTAGGTGTGTTAAATGATTTTTTCTGTTACTTAAACCTGGCCTGGGTATCAGAAACCATCATTTTTAAAGACATCTCTGTATGGCTGATTCATGTTGATGTTTGGTAGAAACCAACACAATACTGTAAAGCAATTATCTTCAAATAAACACATTAAAAAAAAAGACATCTCTGTGGTGTGCTGGCCAGATCAGATAACATACTGTTCAGCTAGTATTTACATATTGAAGACATACTATTAATGTATGTGAGTTACTGAATTCTCACAGATGTATTATTAGATCCAGTTGCTGCCCTAAAGAAGCTGCCATAAAAGAATGACATGGAAAGAAATAATTTTGATATTGCAAGGTATATAAATCACAATGTGGCATTAAAGGATGGACCAAATAATTTCCCTTTATAAAGTTCCTTGATTTTCCAGAAAATTTAATGTTTGAGTTAAGTTTTGAAGAATTCACAGGGGTTTGCCAGCACATACAATGATCTAGAAGGACATTGGTGGTAAAAGAAATGACATGTAGGAAGGAAAAATGTACAAAATACTATGCTGGATTCATACACCAAAAGTACGTTACCGTGGCTGAACATAATAAGGTTCAAAGGAAAGAGAAGTATGATAGAAGGCTTCAATAGAACCTTTTGTTATAGAGGGGCCTTGAGAGCTACACTCCATGTTTGGCCTTTATTCTTTTTTTTTTTTTTTTTTTTAAACTTTACATAATTGTATTAGTTTTGCCAAATATCAAGATGAATCCGCCACAGGTTGTAGGGAATGGAGAACCATGACATGGACTGTGAGGAGAAACAACAAACAATTAAGTTTGTTTTATGAAAAGATCACTCTAACTACAGTCAAGTGTATAGACTAGACGCGGACCTGAACAAGGGCAAATTGTTTGAAGTATTTTTCAGGTCCTTTTATTAGATATAGTACCCTGTAGACTTTCTATATTAATGTGAAACACTGAGAGCAAAGGCTGAAATTCCGTGAGGGTCTTTTATCTTCCTGTCAGCAAGTCTTGCAACTTTAACCCACACTAAATCTTTCTTTGGATGGACTGTCTTGAGTTTTCATCCTCATTTTCCATTCTCAAACACTGGTAGATGTATTAGATTTTATTGCTGCCATAAAAAATTACTACAATCACACTGGCTTAAATCAACATAAATTTATTTCCTAACAGGTTTATAGGTCAGAAATCTGACACAGATTTTATTGGGTGTAAAGAATCAAAGGTGTCAGCTGGGTAATCCTTTCTAGAATCTACAGGGGAAATAGACTTCTTTGCTGGTTTAACATCTTCCACATGCTGTGGCTTGAGGACTCCACTTCCTCATGATTCAAAGCCCATAAAGGTGGGTGCATGCAGTGCCTTTCAGGTCCCTTTACTCTGAGACTCCTTTCTGCTTCCCCTGCATATAAAGACCTCTGTGATTACACTAGGTCAACCCAGATAAATAGGGTAATCTCCTTATCTTAAGAGAAATCGATTAACAGATTTAATTTGATCTACAACCTTAATTTCCCTTTGCCAATTAATGAGAGATATTCACAGGTTGTTTATGACATGTACATGTTGGGAGTGGACTTCTTGGTGGCTCAGACAGTAAAGCGTCTGTCTACAATGCGGGAGACCTGGGTTTGATCCCTGGGTTGGGAAGATCCCCTGGAGAGGGAAATGGCAATCCACTCCAGTACTATTGCCTGGAAAATTTCATGGACAGAGGAGCCTGGTAGGCTACAGTCCATAGGGTCACAAAGAGTCAGACACAACTGAGTGACTTCACTTTCACTTTCACTCTATTACATAAAGGAGCTAATCAACAGTAAAATAAGGAAAAGGCCAACACTTGGAATGAGAAGGTGAGGAATGAAGGTAAGAATATTTACTTAAAGGATAATCAGTTTCAGAAGAATTCATACAATAGCTATATTTCTTTTTACAGGACTCTTTCAAGGGCAGGAGATGACATACCTAGGTCAGAACAATTCAGGAACCTAGTTTTCAAAAGTCAGATCATGTATTGATGAAATGACACACTTAATTTACATTTTAAAATGTGTGAATTCCAATGTTTTATAAATGATGCTATCAGCCAACCATTTATGTAATAGCCTACCACTAAGTATGGGTGTGAGAGTTGGACTATAAAGAAAGCTGAATGCTGAAGAATGGATGCTTTTGAACTGTGGTGTTGGAGAAGACTCTTGAGAGTCCCTTGGACTGCAAGGAGACCCAACCTGTCATTCAGAACCAAAGGAAATCAGTCCTGAATATTCATTGGAAGGGCTGATGCTGAAGCAGAAACTCCAATACTTTGGCCACCTGATGCAAAGAAGTGACTCATTGGAAAAGACCCTGATGCTGGGAAAGATCAAAGGCGGGAGGATAAGGGGACAACAGAGGATGAGATGGTTGGATGGCACCACCGATGTGATGGATATGAGTTTGAGTAGGCTCTGGGAGTTGCTGATGGACAGGGAAGCCTGGCATGGTGTAGTCCATGGGGTTACAGTCAGACACGACTGAGCAACTGAGCTGAACTGATAACTTACTCTGAGCCTTTATGTAGTAGTTTAAATTTGCACAAAGCATAACAGTTTTCTTTATAAGAGAATATGAGCTGAAAAAGGTTTTATTTCCTTTTTAGATTCAAAGAAGGGATGCCTTCTCTTTTCAAAATCATTTTATAATATCTACCCAACAAATTATCACCTTCTTCAAAGATTTCCTGGTTAACCTTTGGTTTTCTCACACGCACCATCTCTTCCCTAGGGTGAAAATGAAAGGATTGAAAACAGTGTGTTCTCACAGAGAACACAAATGAGTTTCACAAATCTCTTAGATGTCGAAGAACAGTAACAGCCAGATTATATGTATATCATTATCTTAGAGATTATGTGAAAGGTAGCTTTCAGTCTTGAATTTTAAATTTGAAAAAAAAAAATAGCTCTAGAAAACATGTAGGCTTTGGTAATGGCAATCCAGCCTAATAATGACTTTTAACTAGCACTAAAAGTATAAACATGAGCACCTCATATGCTGAAAAAAACATGCATATTATGATTTTATTGAACAAAGCCTTTCCTAGGAATTTCTGAAAAAGTTATTTTTTTTTCAGCTTCTGAAAGCCATAACCTGTCACTTTCACTATTGCTAGTATAGTTAATTTAACAGCAAGAAGTAGGTTCTCAATTTGCCAGATTAACCTATAAATTCTCTCTACATAATATATGCCCACACGAGACTGAACATTCAGGACTTCATGCAGGTTCATATTTCCCATTTGTTGAATTGTAAATAAGTGTTATTTGCTCAGTTGTGTTCGACTCTAGATGACCCCATGGTCTGTTCATGGGATTCTTCAGGCAAGAATACTGGAGTGGGTTGCCATTTTCTTCTCCAGGGGATCTTCACAACCCAGGGATCAAGCCCAGGTCTCCTGCATTGCAGGTGGATTCTTTACCATCTGAGCTACCAGGTAAGCCCATACAATTCAACTGTTGAATCAAATCAGATGTGTTTGTTCCAACCTGTTTATCCAATTTAATCAAATAATACCTAAATCAATAAAATAGAAGATGCATTATATTAACATTTATAATTTTAAAAAGTCAATAAAGGCAAAGTACTTTAAAAAAATTGTGGGCAACACTACCATTAAAAAACTGGGGGATACAGTGTAAAATTTTAAAAAGATTCTGCCCTTAGGGCTCTTCTCAAGTGTCTTTCAGTTCTTGTTCTATTTGAGAAACTAAGTTTAGAATTCAGAGATGACAGTATTGAGTGGTTTATGCAAGAAAAACAATGTGGAAGTACAAGCAGTAGATGTGATGAATTAATGTACAACTAAAAAATGTTGAAGATATATATACATATTTCCTCATAACTGTCTTTTTCAGTTAACGAAACAAGAGCCATATTCAAAAGCAGAGACATTACTTGCCAACAAAGGTCCGTCTAGTCAAGGCTATGTTTTTCCAGTGGTCATGTATCGATGTGAGAGTTGGACTATGAAGAAAGCTGAGCACCGAAGAATTGATGCTTTTGAACCGTGGTGCTGGAGAAGACTCTTGAGAGTCCCTTGGACAGCAAGGAGATCCAACCAGTCCATCCTAAAGGAGATCAGTCCTGGGTGTTCATTGGAAGGACTGATGCTAAAGCTGAAACTCCAGTACTTTGGCCACCTCATGTGAAGAGTTGACTCATTGGAAAAGATTCTGATGCTGGGAGGGATTGGGGGCAGGAGGAGAAAGGGACGACAGAGGATGAGATGGCTGGATGGCATAACCGACTCGATGGACGTGAGTTTGAGTGAACTCCGGGAGTTGGTGATGGACAGGGAGGCCTGGTGTGCTGCAATTCATGAGGTCGCAAATAGTCGGACATGACTGAGGGACTGAACTGAACTGAACTGAAATAGAGCCAATCTTCATCATGTCAGTTAAGACGGCTTCCACCTTTCCTCACCATATCTCACAACCTTACTTATTTCATAACAAGCAGGAATCCAAGACTTCTAGGTCACCTATATACTTGCTTATTTACTTTCATATTAAACTGTAGATTAATAATTTGCCTCAATTTTCCTGTCATCCCAGCCCTCTCACACTCTTTCCCTGTGCCTTGTTAACTAATCTACTTAAAAGAGTTCAGTTCAGTTCAGTTCAGTAGCTCAGTCGTGTCCGAGTCTTTGAGATGCCATGAATCACAGCACGCCAGGCCTCCCTGTCCATCACCAACTCCTGGAGTTCACTCAAACTCATGTGCATCGAGTCAGTGATGCCATCCAGCCATCTCATCCTCTGTTATCCCTTTCTTCTCCTGCCCCCGATCCCTCCCAGCATCAGGGTCTTTTCCAATAAGTCAACTTTTTGCATGAGGTGGCCAAAGTATTGGAGTTTCAGTCACAAGAGTACCACCTTCTAATACCTTGGATCTAGAGTCTAGGCTATCTTTTCCTCAGACCTGAGGATGGGCAGAGGATGGTGAGGGAAATAAATGAACTAAAGCATCCTTAACTCTCCTTTTTAAATTCTTGGTCTACTTTCTGCTCACTTCTCTTTCAATGGCAGTTTTAGTGTTTTCCTCAACGTATCTTCTCTACTCTTACATCTGTGTCATGATTCTTGGTAAGAGAATTGTCAACATGTTGTTGTCCTTTGGTCACTAAGTCATCTCCAACTTTAGTTACTCCAAAGACTACAGCACACCTGACTTCTCTGTCCTTCATTATCTCTCAGAGCTTGGTCATATTCATCAAATTCATGTGCTTTCAGATGGTGATGCTATTCAACAATCTCATCCTCTGCTGCCCTCTTCTCTTTTTGCCTTCAGTTATTCCCAGCATCAGGGTCTTTTCCAATGAGTTGGCTCTTTGCATCTCCTGGCCATAGTATAGAAGCCTCAGCTTCAGTACCAGACTTTCCAATGAATATTCAGGATTGATTTCTTTTAGGATTGACTGGTTTGATATCCTTGCTGTCTAAGGGACTGTCATGAGTCTTCTCCAACACTACAATTTAAAAGCCTCAATTCCTTGGCACTTAGCCTGCTCTATGGTCCAGCTCTCACATCTGCCATGACTACTGGAAAAATCATAGCTTTGACTTAATGGACCATTGTCAGAAAAGTGATGTCTTGGCTTTTTAATACACTGTCTAGGTTTGTCATAGCTTTCCTTCCAAGAAGAAAGTGTCTTTTAATTTCATGGCTGCAGTCACTGTCCGCAGTGATTTTAGAGACCAAGAAAATAAAATCTGTCCTTGCTTCCAATTTTTCTCCTTCTATTTGCCATGAAGGGATGGGGCCAATTGCCACGATCTTAGTTTTATGACAGTTAAGTTTTAAGCCAGCTTTTTCACTCTCCTCTTTCATCTTCATCAAGAGGCTCTTTAGTTTCCTTCAGTTTCTCCCATTAAAGTGGTATAATCTGCATATTTGAGATTGTTGCTATTTCTCCCAACTATCTTGACTCCAGCTTGTGATTCATCCATCCTGGCATTTTGCATGATATACTCTGCATATACTCCTTTCCCAATTTTGAACCAGTCTGTTGTTTCATGTTTGTTGCTAACTGTTGCTTCTTGACCGACATACACCTTACCTCAGGAGACAGGTAAGGTGGTTTGGAATTCCCATCTCTTTTAAGAATTTTCCAGTGTTGTGATCTACATAGTCAAAGGCTTAGTCTTGACAGTCATAGTCAATGAAGCAGGTGTTTTTCTGGAACCCCATTGCTTTCTCTATGATCCAATAAACGTAGCCAATTTGATCTCTAGTCCTCTGACACTTTTAAAACCAGCCTGTATATCCAGAGTTCTCATACTGCTGAAGCCTAGCTTGAAGGATTTTTGAGCATAATCTCACTAGCATGTGAAATGAGGGCAACTGTATGGCAGTTTGAACATTCTGTGGCACTGCCCTTCTTTGGGATTGGAAAGAAAACTGATTTCTTCCAGTCCTGTGGCCACTGCTGAGTTTTCTGAATTTGCTGACATAATGAGTGCAGCACTTTAACAGCATCATCTTGTAGAATTTGAAATAGCTCAGCTGGAATTCCATTACCTGCAATAGGTTTGTTTGCAGTAATGCCTCCTAAGACCTGTGAAGGCCACTTGACTTCACACTCCAGGATGTCTGGCTCTAGGTGAGTGACCACACCATTGTGGTTATCCGGGTCATTAAGATATTGTTTGTATAGTTCTTCTGTGCATTATTGCTACCTCTTCTTCATTTCTTCTTCTTCTGTTAGTTCCATACTGTTTCTGTCCTTTATTGTGCCCATCCTTGCATGAAATGTTCCTTTGGTATTTCCAATTTTCTTGAAGAGATCTCTAGTCTTTCCCATTCTATTGTTTTCTTCTACTTTATTGCATTTTTCATTTAAGAAGGCCTTCTTTTCTCTCCTTGCCATTCTCTGACACTCTGCATTCAGTTTGTGATCACTCTCCCTTTCAACCTTGCCTTTTGCTTCTCTTCTTTCCTCAGCTATTTGTAAAGCCTCCTCAGACACCCATTTTGCATCCTTGCATTTCTTTTTCTTGGAGATGGTTTAGATCATGGCCTCCTGTACAATGTTACAAACCTCTGTCCCTAGTTCTTCAGGCACTCTGTCTACCAGATCTAATTCCTTGAATCTATTAGTCACCTCCACTGTATAATCATAAGGGATTTGATTTAGGTCTCAGTCAATGGCCTAGTGATTTTCCCTACTTTTTTCAACTGAAACATGAATTCTGCAATAAGGGGCTGATGATCTGAGCCACAGTCAGCTCCAGGTCTTATTTTTCCTGACTGTATAGATCTTCCCCATTTTCGGCATCAACATGGTCCACCCATAAAATACCTGGTCTCTGCTGATTCACTTCCAAAATCCTTCAGTTAACCTAGTTGCTGATGTGTACTTCCTGGTCACAACTCGATTACTTTAATTCCTCCGCTCACAAAATTATTCACTCTTGTGGAGACTTTCGGAGAAGGCAATGGCACCCCACTCCAGTACTCTTGCCTGGAAAATCCCATGGATGGAGAAGTCTGGTGGGCTGCAGTCCATGGGGTCGTTAAGAGTCGGACACGACTGAGAGACTTCCCTTTCACTTTTCACTTTCATGCATTGGAGAAGGAAATGGCAACCCACTCCAGTGTTCTTGCCTGGAGAATCCCAGGGACGGCAGAGCCTGATGGGCTGCTGTCTCTGGGGTGGCACAGAGTTGGACATGACTGAAGCGACTTAGCAGCAGCAGCAGCAGTGGAGACTTTAAATCATATACTCTATCTCTTTTAAGTTATCCATCATCACCCATTTTTCCTCCTTTCTTATAACTGTACTTACAGTTTTAAGTAGTGCATATTTCCTAAATGATTAATTCTTATTTATTGGTGTACTACAGAATGACCTGGAAGACCCATTAAAACACAAATTGCTGGATCCTACTCTGAATTTCTGATGCAGTAGGTCTAAGACCAAGAATTTGAATTTCTAAGAAGTTTCCAGGTGACACTGACACTGCTTTGAAAACTTACTCCCCAAACCATTATTATAATCAATTTTTTCTTTGTTGTTATGGTTCAGTTGCTAAGTCGTGTCTGACTCTTTACGACACCATGGATTGCAGCACACCAGGCTTCCTTATCCTTTACCATCTCCCAGAGCTTGCTCAAACTCACATCTATTGAGTTCCTGATGCCAACTAACCATCTCATTCTCTGTCCTCCCCTTCTCCTCCTGCCTTCAATCGTTCCCAGCATCAGGGTCTTTTCCAATGAGTGGGCTCTTCACATCAGGTGGCCAAAGTATTGGAGCTTCAGCTTCAGCATCAGTCTTTCCAATGAATATTCAAGATTGATTTCCTTTAGGAGTGACTCGTTTGATCTTCTTGCAGTCCAAGGGACTCTCAAGAGTCCTCTCTATGGTGCTCAGCTTTTTTTTATGGTCCAAGTCTCACTTTCATACATGACTACTAGAAAAACCATAGCCTTGACTACATGGACCTTTGTGGGCAAAGTGATGTCTCTGCTTTTTAACACGCTATCTAGGTTGGTCATAGCTTTTCTTCCAAGGAGCAAGCGTCTTTTAATTTCATGGCTGCAGTCACCATCTGCAGTGATTTGGAGTCCAAGAATGACAGATTTTATATTCTTGGACTCCAAATCACTTCCAGGAAGTGATGGGACCAGATGCCATGACCTTTGTTGAATGTTAATATATATGTGTTAATATACTGTATTGGTGTTTTTCTTTCTGATTTACTTCACTCTGTATAATAGGCTCCAGTTCCATCCACCTCATTAGAACTGATTCAAATGCATTCTTTTAAATAGCTGAGTAATATTCCATTGTGTACATGCACCACATCTTTCTTACCCATTCATCTGACGATAGACATCTATGTTGCTTCCATGTCCTGGCTATTGTAAACAGTGCTGCGATGAACATTGGGGTACATGTGTCTCTTTCAATTCTGGTTTCCTCGGTGTGTATGCCCAGCAATGGGATTTCTGGGTCTGATGGCAAATTTCCAGTTTTTTAAGGAAGCTCCAAACTGTTCTCCATAGTGGCTGTACCAGTTTGCATTCCCACTAACAGTGTAAGAGGGTTTCCTTTTCTCTGCACCCTCTCCAGCATTTATTGTTTGTAGACTTTTGGATAACAGCCATTCTGACTGGTGTGAGATGGTACCTCATTGTGGTTTTGATTTGCATTTCTCTGGTAATGAGTGATGTTGAACATCTTTTCATGTGTTTGTTAGTCATCTATATGTTTTCTTTGGAGAAATGTCTGTTTAGTTCTTTGGCCCATTTTTTGATTGAGTTTTTAATTTTTCTGGAATTGAGTTGCAGGAGCTGTTTGTATATTTTTGAGATTAATTATTTGTTAGTTGCTTCATTTGCTATTATTTTCTCCCACTCTGAAGGCTGTCTTTTCACCTTGCTTATAGTTTTCTTCGTTGTACAAAATCTTTTAAGTTTAATTAGGTCCCATTTGTTTATTTTTGCTTTTATTTCCATTACTCTGGGAGGTGGGTCATAGAGCATGTTGCTGTGATTTATGTCAGAGTGTTTTGCCTATGTTTTCCTCTAGGAGTTTTATAGTTTCTGATCTTACGTTTAGATCTTTAATCCATTTTGAGTTTATTCTTGTGTATGGTGTTAGGAAGTGTTCTAATTTCATTCTTTTACACGTGGATGGCCAGATTTCCCAGCATCACTTGTTAAAGAGATTGTGGCTTCCCTGATGGCTCAGAGGTTAAAGGATCTGCCTGCAATGCAGGAGACCTGGGTTCAATCCCTGGGTTGGGAAGATACCCTGGAGAAGGAAATGGCAACCCACTCCAGTAATCTTGCCTGGAGAATCCCATGGACAGAAGAGCCTGGTGGACTACAGTCCATGGGGTTGCAATGAGTCGGACACGACTGAGCGACTTCACTTTTCACTTTGTCAAAGATAAGGTATCCATAGGTGCATGGATTTATCTCTGGGCTTTCTATTTTGTTCCACTGATTTATATTTCTGTCTTTGTGCCTGTACCATACTGTCTTGATGACTGTAGCTTTGTAGTATAGTCTGAAGTCAGGCAGATTGATTCCTCCAGTTCCATTCTTCTTTCTCAAGATTGCTTTGGCTATTTAAGGTTTTTTGTATTTCCATACAAATTGTGAAATTATTTGTTCTAGTTCTCTGAAAATACCGTTGGTAGCTTGATGGGGATTGCATTGAGTCTATAGATTGGATTGCTTTGGGTAGTATACTCATTTTCACCCTGTGCTCCAGGGGTTGAAGGAGAGAGCTCTCCCCCCCCCCACCACCACTTCTGGGGGAAACCCCTGGAATGAACACAGCGGCCAATGAGCAAACAGAACCAGAGGAGCTAAAGGAAAACAAGGGAGGGAGGAAGGGAGTGACAGATGGGCAGGCCTGGGGGAAAGAAGCATTCTGTGGTATCCCCCACCCCTGCCCAGGGGCTCAGAAGCCTTTGCCTGGGTCCAAAGGCCAGGGCAAGCTCGGCTCACAGATTGGGGGAGGGGGCCCACATCTCCCTCCGCATGCCAGGACTGACAGTCAAGAGACCAGGTGGGAGCTCAGACAGAGATGTTTTTAAAAGTCCCTTTAGTTCTAGGTGGGCCACGGCCCCAGGGTTCTGAACAAAGGCTGGACACAGCACCCCTATCCTCATCATGGTGATCTTGAGGGAACTGAGGCAACCCAATGATCTGGGGCCTCAGAACTCAGGGGCCAAGAGCTTCTAGATTCTCCTCCCACCTAGCCTGTACCTGAAGACCCAGGGCAGGTGAAGCAGCAGGGAGGCAGGGGAAGGGTGGGAGCAGGCAGAGTGTAAGGCATGCACACCCCACTCATCTGCACTGGCCCAGCAGCCTCCCAAGGCCTAAGATCACTCCTCTGTGAAGTCCCTGTCTATCTATGTCCATGTAGGGCTCCTAAATGAGAGCCATGGCATTCTCATTTTCACTATCAATATAGTGAAAATTCTTCCAATCCATGAACATGGTATATTTCTCCATCTATCTGTGTCATTTTTGATTTCATTCATCAGTGTTTTATAGTTTTCTATATATAGGTCTTTTGTTTCTTTAGGTAGATTTATTCCTAAGTATTTTATTATTTTTTGTTGCAATAGTGAATGGAATTGTTTCCTTAATTTCTCTTTCAGTGAGAATGTTTTCTCATTGTTAGTGTATAGGAATGCAAGGGATTTCTGCATGTTAATTTTATATCCTGCATCTTTACTATATTCATTGATTAGCTCTAGCAATTATCTGGTGGAGTCTTTGGGTTTTCTATATAGAGGATCATGTCATCTGCAAACAGTGAGAGTTTTACTTCTTCTTTTCCAATTTGGATTCTCTCTTTTTTTTTTTCCTTCTCTGATTGCTGCAGCTAAAATTTCCAAAACTATGTTGAATAGTAGTGGTGAGAGTGGGCACCCTTGTCTTGTTCCTGACTTTAGGGGAAATGCTTTCAATTTTTCACCATTGAGGATAATGTTTGCTGTGGGTTTATCATATATGGCTTTTATTATTTTGAGGTATGTTCCTTCTATGCCTGCTTTCTGGAGGGTTTTTTATCATAAATGGATGTTGAATTTTGTCAAAGGCTTTCTCTGCATCTATTGAGATAATCACATGGATTTTATCTTGTAATTTGTTAATGTGGTGTATCACATTGATTGATTTGCAGATATTAAAGAATCCTTGCATCCCTTGGATAAAGCCCACTTGGTCATGGTATATGATCTTTTTAATATGCTGTTGGATTCTGTTTGCTAGAATATTGTGTTAAGGATTTTTGCATCTATGTTCATCAGTGATATTGGCCTGTAGTTTTCTTTTTTTGTGGCATCTTTGTCTGGTTTTGGTATTAGGGTGATGGTGGCCTCATAGAATAAGTTAGGAAGTTTACCTTCCTCTGCAACTTTCTGGAAGCATTTGAGTAGGATAGGTGTTAGCTCTTCTCTAAATTTTTGGTAGAATTCAGCTGTGAAGCCATCTGGTTCTGGGCCTTTGTTTGCTGGAAGATTTCTGATTACAGTTTTGATTTCCATGCTTGTGCTGGGTCTTAAGATTTTCTATTTCTTCCTGGTTCGCTTTTGCGAAGTTATACTTTTCTAAGAATTGGTGCATTTCTTCCAAGTTGTCCATTTTATTGGTATGTAGTTGCTGATAGTTCGGAGAAGGCAATGGCAACCCACTCCAGTACTCTTGCCTGGAAAATCCCATGGACGGAGGAGCCTGGTAGGCTGCAGTCTATGGGGTCGTGAAGAGTTGGACACGACTTCACTTTCACTTTTCACTTTCATGAATTAGAGAAGGAAATGGCAACCCACTCCAGTGTTCTTGCCTGGAGAATCCCAGGGTTGGTGGAGACTGGTGGGCTGCCGTCTATGGGGTCGCACTGAGTTGGGCACGACTGAAGCGACTTAGCAGTAGCAGTAGCAGCAGCAGCAGTCTCATGATCCTTTGTATTTCTGTGCTGTCTGCTGTGATTTCTCCATTTTCATTTCTAATTTTGTTGATTTGATTCTTCTCCCTTTTTTTCTTGATGAGTCTGGCTAATGGTTTGTCTATTTATCTTCTCAAAGAACCAGCTTTCCGCTTTGTTGATTTTTGCTATGGTATCCTTTGTTTCTTTTTCATTTATTTCTGCCCTAATTTTTATGATTTCTTTCCTTCTACTAACCTTGGGGTTCTTCATTTCTTCCTTTGCTCATTGCTTTAGGTGTAGAGTTAGGTTATTTATTTGACTTTTCTCTTGTTTCTTGAGGTAAGCTTGTATTGCTATGAACCTTCCCCTTAGCACTGCTTTTACTGAGTCCCATAGGTTTCGGGTTGTGTTTTCATTTTCATTCATTTTTATGTATATTTTGATTTCTTTTTTTATTTCTTCTGTGATTTGTTGGTTATTTGGAAGCATGTTGTACAGCCTCCATATGTTGGAATTTTTAATAGATTTTTTTTTTTTTTTTTTCTGTAGTTGACATCTAATCTTACTGCATTCTAATCAGAAAAGATACTTGGAATGAGTTCAATTTTTTTGAATTTACCAAGGCTAGATTTATGGCCCAGGATGTGATCTATCCTGGAGAAGGTTCCATGTGCACTTGAGGAAAAGGTGAAATTCATTGTTTTGGGATGAAATGTCCTATAGATATCAATTAGGTCTAACTGGTCCATTGTATCATTTAAAGTTTGTGTTTCCTTGCTAATTTTCTGTTTAGTTGATCTATCCATAGGTGTGAGTGGAGTATTAAAAGTCTCCCACTATTATTATGTTACTGTTAATTTCCCCTTTCATACTTGTTAGCATTTGCCTTATATATTGCAGTACTCCTATGTTGGGTGCATATATATTTATAATTGTTATATCATCTTCTTGGATTGACCCTTTGTTCATTATGTAGTGTCCTTCTTTGTCTCTTTTCATGGCCTTTATTTCAAAGTCTATTTTATCTGAGTATTGCTACTCCTGCTTTCTTTTGGTCTCTGTTTGCGTGAAATATCTTTTTCCAGCCCTTCACTTTCAGTCTGTATGTGTCCCTTGTTTTGAGGTGGGTCTCTTGTAGACAGTATACATAGGCGTCTTGTTTTTGTATCCATTCAGCCAGTCTTTGTCTTTTGGTTGGGGCATTCAATCCATTTACATTTAAGGTAATTATTGATAAGTATGATCCCACTGCCATTTGCTTTGTTGTTTTGGGTTCAAGTTTATACACCCTTTTCATGTTTCCTGTCTAGAGAAGATCCTTTAGCTTTTGTTGGAGAGCTGGTTTGGTGGTGCTAAGTTCTCTCAGCATTTGCTTGTCTGTAAAGCTTTTGATTTCTCCTTCATATTTGAATGAGATCCTTGCTGGGTAGAGTGATCTGGATTGTAGGTTTTTCTCTTTCATCACCTCTCCTGCCATTCCCTCCTAGTCTGAAGAGTTTCTATTGAAAGATCAGCTGTTATCCTTATGGGAATCCCCTTGTGTGTTATTTGCTGTTTTTCCCTTGCTGCTTTTAATATTTGTTCTTTGTCTTTGATCTTCATTAATTTGATTAATATGGGTCTTGGGGTGTTTTGTCTTGGGTTTATCCTGTTTGGGACTCTCTGGGTTTCTTGGACTTGGGTGGCTATTTCCTTCCCCATTTTGGGGAAGTTTTCAACCATCATCTCCTCAAGTATTTTCTCATGGCTTTTCTTTTTGTCTTCTTCTTCTGGGGCTCCTATGATTCGAATGTTGGGGAGTTTGACATTGTCCCAGAGGTCTCTGATGTTGTCCTCATTTCTTTTAATTTTTTTTTCCTCTCTGTTTCATTTATTTACACCATTCTATCTTCCACTTCACTTATCCTATCTTCTACCTCAGGTATTCTACTGTTGGTTCCCTCCAGAGTGTTTTTGATCTCAGTTATTGCATTATTCATTATTGATTGACTTTTTTATTTCTTCTAGGTCCTTGTTATGGAGAAGGCAATGGCAACCCACTCCAGTATTCTTGACTGGAAAATCCCATGCATGGAGGAGCCTGGTAGGCTGCAGTCCATGGGGTCAGGAAGAGTCGGACATGATTGAGTGACTTCACTTTCACTTTTCACTTCCATGCATTGGAGATGGAAATGGCAACCCACTCCTGTGTTCTTGCCTGGAGAATTCCAGAGATGAAGGAGCCTGGTGGGCTGCCGTCTATGGGGTCACAGAGAGTTGGACACGACTGAAGGGACAGCGGCAGCAGGTCCTTGTTAAACATTTCTTGCATCTTCTCAGTCCTTGTCTCCAGGCTATTTATCTGTAACTCCATTTTGTTTTCAAGATTTTGGATCATTTTTACTGTCATTATTCTGAATTCTTTTTCAGGTAGACTCTCTATCTCCTCCTCTTTGTTTGGTGGGCATTTATATTGTTCCTTTACCTGCTGAATATTTATCTGCCTTTTCATTTTCTTTAGATTGCTGTGTTTTGGGTGGCCTTTCTGTATTTTGGAAGGTTTGGGTTCCTCTTTATTGTGGAAGTTCTTCCATGTGGGTGGGCTTGGATGAATGCTTTGTCAAGGTTTCCTTGTTAGGGAAGTTTGTGTCAGTGTTCTGGTGGGTGAAGCTAGATCTCTTCTCTCTGGAGTGCAATGAAGTGTCCAGTAGTGAGTTTTGAGGTGTCTGAGTGCCGAAGAATTGATGCTTTTGAACTGTGGTGTTGGAGAAGACTCTTGAGAGTCCCTTGGACTGCAAAGAGATCCAACCCATCCATTCTGAAGGAGAGCAGCCCTGGGGTTTCTTTGGAGGGAATGATGCCGAAGCTGAAACTCCAGTACTTTGGCCACCTCATGTGAAGAGTTGACTCATTGGAAAAGACTCTGATGCTGGGAGGGATTGGGGGAAGGAGGAGAAGGGGACGATAGAGGATGAGATGGCTGGATGGCATCACTGATTCGATGGATGTGAGTCTGAGTGAACTCCGGGAGTTGATGATGGACAGGGAGGCCTGGTGTGCTGAAATTCATGGGGTCGCAAAGAGTCGGACACGACTGAGCAACTGAACTGAACTGAAGGGCTTGGTGTGACTTTTGGCTGTCTATATTTTAATGCTCACGGTTATGTTCCTCTGTTTTTAGAGAATTAGCTTGGTATGTCTTGCTCTGAAACTTGTTTGCTCTTGGGTGGAGCTTGGTTTCACTGTAGGTATGGAGGCTTTTGGATGAGCTTTTGTTGATTAATATTCCCTGGAGACAGTTTTCTGATGTTCTCAAGTTTTGGATTTAAGCCTCCAGCCTCTGGTTTCAGTCTTATTTTTACAATAGCCTCAAGACTTCCCCATTCATACAGCATTCTTTTCAAAGAGAATGAGCTGCCTTTCTGGGTGCCTGGTGTCCTCTGCCAGTGTTCAGAAGTTGTTTTGTAGAATTTCCTCAGCGTTCAGTTGTTCTTTTGATGAATTTGTGGGGGAGAAAGTGATCTCCCCGTCCTATTCCTCCACCATATTAGGACCGCCCGCATCTTTTTTTCTTTTAATCTCTATAAGTTTTTTCTTCTTGGCAAGGAAGGAGAAAAGTGACAGTATGAACTGCATGAACCTGGAGCCAAGAAATATGTGCTTATTCTTGTCACTCCAAGAGGCCCCTCTCTGTTTCTCCTTCCCCTTATAGATTAAAATACGGCAATAGCCAGAGAGGCGTGGTGTGAACAGAGCAGTGATCTCTCTTCCTTCTAATTTCAGCACACTCCAGCAAATGATTTTGCCCTTACTCTGTACCCAAAATCACAGGTGCATTCTCAGCTTTGTTTACAAAACGGATTGTTCAGAAATTCTATGCAAATGATCTGGCAGACATCAAATAATGAATTGATTTGGACTGAATTGGGCAACTCCTGGAGAATTCATGTGGTGCTGGAAAAGTAGTTGGCTACCTCAAATCTCCCAAGTTCTGTGGCTTATCTAGTTTATGGGGAAAAGGCTAATGTATTGAAGAATTATATAATAGGTTTTTCACTTAAAACATACAACTTTGTGACAGCCTTACAATTATTGACAGTAAGTTAGTAAAATTTACCATATTTTTTAATATTTCCCCTTTATCACACAGACTTCCCTGGTGGCTCAGATGGTAAAGCGCTTACCTACAATGCGGGAGACCTGGGTTCAATCCCTGGGTTGGGAAGATCTCCTGGAGAAGGAAATGGCAACCCACTCCAGTATTCTTGCCTGGAAACTCCCATGGACGGAGGAACTTGGTAGGCTACAGTCCATGGGCTCACAAAGAGTGGGACACGACTAAGCAAGTTCACTTTCACTTTTCCTTTATCACACAAAACAGAATTGCAAGAGGGTACTGAACTAGCTCAGAGAAGGCAATGGCACCCCCACTCCAGTACTCTTGCCTGGAAAATCCCATGGACGGAGGAGCCTGGTAGGCTGCAATCCATGGGGTCGCTAAGAGTCAGACACAACTGAGTGACTTCACTTTCTCTTTTCACTTTCATGCATTGGAGAAGGAAATGGCAACCCACTCCAGTGTTCTTGCCTGGAGAATCCCAGGGACGGGGGAGCCTGGTGGGCTGCCGTCTAAGGGGTCACAAAGAGTCGGACATGACTGAAGTGACTTAGCACTGAACTAACTTCTCATGATCATTTTTTTAATGTGATGTCCACAGTGGCATAACAGACAAAGAAATTCAATATAGAGAACCCTATGAATATAGACAGTATTTCTTCTATATGTAATACTTAAAAAGTAATCAAAGTTTTATACTACTAGTGGTGGGACTTAGCTTTATATTCTGACTCATATAGCTCTAATCTGATTCATTCAGTTATGACCTGCTTATATAAAATAATAAAAACAACTAAAATTATTTCAGGATTTCAAATAACCATAAACACTTAACTATTTCTCTCTGAATAGTTCAAAGTGTTTACTTTTCAAAAGCACAAATGAAAACTTTCCCAATATTGAACAATGTAACTTAAAATGTTACCTGTCATACTGTGATTTTAGAAATAATTCAAATTAGATGAAGGGATTGCTCTCATTTTTAAAATTGATACAAGCAAACTAGAGTTGGTTTATGTTGTCATATCATCCTATTCATTTTAAAGTTTATTAGGCTATAATTTTGCAGATCATACACATCTGACTGCTTATTTATCACCAATTCAAATCCCCAAATTTACCTTCAGTCTCATTTTCTTGCTAAATTTTCATTATGTATTTCTAAATTATTATCATATTTTCTCAGATTGCTATATATTTCTCTAAAGATTTAAAGTACTGATAATTTTTATACATTTTTATATCAAATGAGATATTTTAACATGCATTAATAGAATTATATGCTTCCCCTCTAACAGGTGATTCTATAATTATTAGTGTGAATTATACACTTGAAGTGAGTTTAGGCAGAGTTTATGCTTTAGTGGTAAATATATATTACTTTAAGTTCTAAGCCATTATTGTTTTTATTATCCCATATAATTATTTCAATTAAAAATAAATAATTATTCATATCTTTATTTGCTTACACTTCCAACTTGTCTCTGGCCAATAATATTTTATACTTCATTATTAAGTTAATTAAAATTGCTACATGTGAATAGAAACTCTACACTCTATAAAATAATCCCAGAAACCAGTATTAAGTAATATATGTCTGTATCATTTTTTTAGTACTAAATAAAGCAATTAATAGTATATAAAATATTGAGTCAAGTAAGGAGAATCTGATTCAATTTATAGGAAAATGTTGGCCATCTGTTTACTTTAAAAAAAAAGATATAATTGAAAATTCATGAAGTTCATTAAAGCATCATTATTATTTCTAAGTGGCTCAGTCATTAAAGAATCTGCCTGCTAGTGTAGGAGGCATGGGTTCGATCCCTGGGTAGAGAAGATCTCTGGGAGAAGGAAACGGCAACCCACTCCAGTCTTCTTGCCTGGAAAATCCTATGGACAGAGGAACTTGGCAGGCTATAGTCCATAGGGTTGCAAAAGAGTCAGACGTGACTTGGTTACTAAACAACAACGAAGTATTATAACTTAGCGACTAAAAAACAATAAATATAATACCTTATTTATAAAACTGAAAAAAAATTAAAACCACATTGTAGCTAGCAGAGTAATGGCCTTTCAAAGATGTCTACCTCCTAATGACCAGAATCTGTGAAAATGTTACTTTACATGGTAAAGGAATATTAAGGTTGCAGATGTAATTAAGGTTACTAATCAATTGACCTTGAGGCCGGGAAATGCTAGTGGATTATTCAGGTGGGTCCAACATAATTACAAGCATTTTAAAGTGAAACAGGGAGGCAGAAAAGAGTCAGAGAGAGTTGTGACTAAAAAGGAGGTCAAGTGATGCCATGTGAGGACCCAACTCTCCACTGTTGGCTTTGAAGATGGATTTCTGGGTGTTAGATGGGAGGGTGCGTGAATCAAGGATTGCCTTCTGAAGCTGAACAGGCAATTAAATGAATTCTTCCCTACACATTCAAGAATGGAATGCAGAGTTGTTGACATCTTGATCTCAGCCCAATGAGACCTCTGTCAGATTTCTGACACAGAGGATTTAAGATAATACATTTGTGGTATTTTCCTGTTAGTAAATCTATGGTGTTTCTACAGCAGCACCAGAAGACTGTAACATTGATACTCTACATTATGAGACTTGTTAAACAAACTATAGCCTAGTCACATAAAATAATTCTATAAAACTATTAAAAACATTAAAATGATAAGTAATAAAATGGAAAATAGTAACACTTCTACTACTAAGTAAAAAACTTACAAATGCATATATATGGCATGATGTTAAGTCTATAAGTTAAAGTATATACACAAAACATAAAAAGTGAAATGTCATCTCTGAAAAATGGGATTATTAATAATCTAAATTAATTAAAAATTTTTTTTCATGTAAATGATATATTTTCTTACATACATGTTCTTAAAAACAAATGGTAACAGAAAAATATTGGTCAACTAAATTACTGAGAGACTCAAAATTTCAAAAGTACTTTTTCAGATCTAATTTTGAAGATGCATAAAACAAACTTCAACAAAACAAGGGATGATTCCAACAATAGAAGAGGTGACTACCCATGACTAGTTTTGGTCAATACCGAAATCAGACTGATTATATTCTTTGCAGTCAAAGATGGAGTGAGCAAAAACAAGACCAGTAGTTGACTGTGACTCAGATCATGAACTACTTATTGCCAAATCCTTATGCTTTCATCATAAACTGAAGAAAGTAGGGAAAACTACCAGGCCATTAAGTTATGACTTAAATCCCTTACGATTATACAGTGGAAGTGACAAATAACCAAAGGATTAGAACTGATAGACTGAGTGCCTGAAGAACTAAGGACCAAGGTTCATTACAATGTATATGAGGTGGTGATCAAAACCATCTGCAAGAAAAAGAAAGGCAAAATGGCTATCTGAGTAAGCCTTACAAATAGCTGAGAAAAGAAGAAAAGTGAAAGGCAAAGGAGAAAAGCAAAGATATACCCACCTGAATGCAAAGTTCCAAAGAATAGCAAGGAGAGATACCTTAAGGAAAGCCTTCTTAAGTGAATGCAAAGAAATAAAGGAAAACAAGAGAATGGAAGAAACTAGACATCTCTTCAAGAAAATTAGAGAAACCAAGGGAATATTTCATGCAAAGATGGGCACAATTAAGGACAGAAATGGTATGGACCTAACAGAAGCAGATATTAAGAAGAGGTAACATAAATACACAGAAAAACTATACAAAAAAGATCATAATGACCCAGATAACCACAATGGTGTGATCAGTGACCTAGAGCCAGACATCTTGGAGTGAGAAGTCAAGTGGGCCTTAGGAAACATCACTACAAACAAAGCTAGTGGAGGTGGTGGAATTCCAGTTAAGCTATTCCAAATCCTAAAAGATGATGTTGCGAAAGTGCTGCACTCAACATGCCAGCAAATTCGGAAAACTCAGCAGGGGTCACAGGACTGGAAAATATCAGTGTTCAATCCAATCCCAAAGAAGAGAATGTCAAAGGATGTTCAAACTACCACACAATTGCACTTATCTCACACGCGAGCAAAATAATGCTGAAAATTCTCAAGCTAGGCTTCAACAGCATAAACTGAGAACTTCCAGATGTTCAAATTGATTTTAGGAAGGCAGAGGAACCAGAGATCAAATTGGCAAGATCTCTTGGATCATAGAAAAAGCAAGAGAATTCCAGAAAAATATTTACTTCTGCTTCAGTGACTATGCTAAAGCCTTTTACTGTGTGGATCACAACAAACTGTAGAAAATTCTTAAAGAGATAGGAATACCAGTCCACCTTACCTCCCTTCTGAGAAATCTGTATACAAGTCAAGAAGCAAGAGTCAGAACCAGACATGGAACAAAGGACTGGTTACAAAGTGGGAAAGTACATCAAGGCTATATATTGTCTTTCTGCTTATTTAATTTACATGCAGAGGACATCATGAGAAATGCTGGGCTTGATAAAGAACAAGCTTGAATCAAGACTGGCAGAAGAAATATCAACAACCTCAGATATGCACATGATATCACCCTTATGGCAGAAAGTGAAGAACTAAAGAGCCTCTTGATGAAGGTGGAAGAGGAGAGTGAAAAAGTTGGCTGAAAGCTCAACATTCAAAAAACAAAGATCATGGTCTCTAGTCCCATCAGTTCAGTTCAGTTCAGTTGCTCAGTCGTGTCCGACTCTGCGACCCCATGAATCACAGCACGCCAGGCCTCCCTGTCCATCACCAACTCCCGGAGTTCACACAGACTCCATCGAGTCAGTGATGCCATCCAGCCATCTCATCCTCTGTCGTCCCCTTCTCCTCCTGCCCCCAATACCTCCCAGCATCAGAGTCTTTGCCAGTAAGTCAACTCTTCGCATGAGGTGGCCAAAGTACTGGAGTTTCAGCTTTAGCATCATTCCTTCCAAAGAAATCCCAGGGCTGATCTCCTTCAGAATGGACTGGTTGGATCTCCTTGCAGTCCAAGGGACTCTCAAGAGTCTTCTCCAACACCACAGTCCAAAAGCATCAATTCTTCAGTGCTCAGCCTCCTTGACAGTCCAACTCTCACATCCATACATGACCACAGGAAAAACCATAGCCTTGACTAGACGGACCTTTGTTGGCAAAGTACTGTCTCTGCTTTAGAATATGCTATCTAGGTTGGTCATAACTTTCCTTCCAAGGAGTAAGTGTCTTTTAATTTCATGGCTGCAGTCACCATCTGCAGTGATTTTGGAGCCCCCAAAAATAAAGTCTGACACTCTTTCCACTGTTTCCCCGTCTATTTCCCATGAAGTGATGGGACGAGATGCCATGATCTTCATTTTCTGAATGTTGAGCTTTAAGCCTACTTTTTCACTCTCCACTTTCACCTTCATCAAGAGGCTTTTGAGTTCCTCTTCACTTTCTGCCATAAGGGTGGTGTCATCTGCATATCTGAGGTTATTGATATTTCTCCCGGCAATCTTGCTTCCAGCTTGTGCTTCTTCCAGTCCAGTGTTTCTCATGATGTACTCTGCATAGAAGTTAAATAAGCAGGGTGACAATATACAGCCCTGATGTACTCCTTTTCCTATTTGGAACCAGTCTGTTGTTCCGTGTCCAGTTCTAACTGTTTCTTTCTGACCTGCATATAGATTTCTCAAGAGGCAGGTCAGGAAGTCTTGGTACCCCATCTCTTTCAGAATTTTCCACAGTTTATTGTGATCCACACAGTCAAAGGCTTTGGCCTAGTCAATAAAGCAGAAATAGATGTTTTTCTGGAACTCTCTTGCTTTTTCCATGATTCAGTGGATGTTGGCAATTCAATCTCTGGTTCCTCTGCCTTTTTTAAAACCAGGTTGAACATCAGGAAGTTCATGATTCACGTATTGCTGAAGCCTGGCTTGGAGAATTTTGAGCATTACTTTACCAGCATGGGAGATGAGTGCAATTGTGTGGTAGTTTGAGCATTCTTTGGCATTGCCTTTCTTTGAGATTGGAATGAAAACTGACCTTTTCCAGTCCTGTGGCCACTGCTGAGTTTTCCAAACTTGCTGGCATATTGAGTGCAGCACTTTTACAGCATCATCTTTCAGGATTTGGAATAGGTCAACTGGAATTCCATCACCTCCACTAGCTTTGTTCATAGTGTTGCTTTCTAAGGCCCACTTGACTTCACATTCCAGGATGTCTGGCTCTAGGTCAGTGATCATACCATCGTGATTATCTGGGTCATGAAGATCTTTTTTGTACAGTTCTTCTGTGTATTCTTGCTACCTCTTCTTAACATCTTCCGCTTCTGTTAGTTCCATACCGTTTCTGTCCTTTATCAAGCCCATCTTTGCATGAAATTTTCCCTTGGGATCTCTAATTTTCTTGAAGAGATCTCTAGTCTTTCCCATTCTGTTGTTTTCTTCTATTTCTTTGCATTGATCACTGAGGAAGGCTTTCTTATCTCTTCTTGCTATTCTTTGGAACTCTGCATTCAGATGTTTATATCTTTCCTTTTCTCCTTTGCTTTTGACTTCTCTTCTTTTCACAGCTATTTGTAAGGCCTCCTCAGACAGCCATATTGCTTTTTGCATTTCTTTTCCATGGGGATGGTCTTGAACCCTGTCTCCTGTACAATGTCACGAACCTCATTCCATAGTTCATCAGGTACTCTATCAGATCTAGGCCCTTAAATCTATTTCTCACTTCCACTGTATAATCATAAGGGATTTGATTTAGGTCATACCTAAATGGTCTAGTGGTTTTCCCTACTTTCTTCAATTTAAATCTGAATTTGGTAATAAGGAGTTCATGATCTGAGCCACAGTCAGCTCCCGGTCTTGTTTTTGCTGACTATATAGAGCTTCTCCATCTTTGGCTGCAAAGAACAGAATCAATCTGATTTCGGTGTTGACCATCTGGTGATGTCCATGTGTATAGTCTTCTCTTGTGTTGTTGGAAGAGGGTGTTTGCTATGACCAGTGCATTTTCTTGGCAAAACTCTATTAGTCTTTGCCTTGTTTCATTCCATATTCCAAGGCCAAATTTGCCTGTTGCTCCAGGTGTTTCTTGACTTCCTACTTTTGCATTCCCGTCCCCTATAATGAAAAGGATATTTTTTTGGGGTGTTCTAAAAGGTCTTGTAGGTCTTCATAGAACCGTTCAACTCAGGTTCTTCAGCGTTACTGGTTGGGGCATAGACTTGGATTACTGTGATGTTGAATGGTTTGCCTTGGAAACGAACAGAGATCATTCTGTCTTTTTTGAGCTTGCATCCAAGTACTGTCCAAGTACTAGTTCCATCACTTCATGGCAAATAGATGGGGAAACAATGGAAACAGTGACAGACTATTTTCTTGGGCTCCAAAAATCACTTCAGATGGTAACTGCAGCCATGAAATTAAAAGATACCTGCTCCATGGAAGAAAAGCTATGACAAACTTAGACAGTGTATTAAAAAAGAGATATTATTTTTCCAATAAAGTTTCATCTAATCAAAGCTATGGTTTTTCCAGTAGCCATGTATGGACGTGAGAGTTGGACCATAAAGAAGGCTGAGCACCAAAGATTGATACTTTTGGACTGTGGTGTTAGAGATGACTCTTGAGAGTCTCAGACAGCACAGAGATCAAACCAGTCAATCCTTACGGAAATTAATCCTGAATATTCATTAGAAGGACTGATGTTGAAGCTGAAGCTCCAATACTTTGGCCACCTGATGGGAAGAGCCGACTCATTAGAAAAGACACTGAAGCCGGAAAAGACTGAAGGCAGGAGGATAAGGGGACGACAGAGGATGAAATGGTTGGATGGCACCACCGATTCAATGGACATGAGTTTGAGCAACCTCCAGGAGATGTTGAAAGACAGAGAAGCCTGGCATACTGCAGTCATGTCCGGATACGACTGAGCAACTAACAGCAATAAATGAGAAGCTTTGGGGCTTCCTGGGTAGCTCATCTGGCAAAGAATCCACCTGCAATGAAGAAAACTCTTGTTTGATTCCTGGGTTGGGAAGTTCCCGTGGAGAAGGGATAGTCTACCCACTGCAGTATTCTTGGGCTTCCCTTGTGGCTCAGATAGTAAAGAATCCACCTGCAATGCAGGACACCTGGGTTTTCTCCCTGGGTTGTGAAGACCCCCTAGAGGAAGGTATGGCAACCCACTCCAGTATTCTTGCCTAGAGAATCCCCATGACCAGAGGAGAGTGGTGAGCTACAGTCTACAGGGTCACAAAGACTCGGACTTGCGTGAATGACTAAGCACAGCACAGCATATAAGAAGTTTCTCCTCTGGGAAACCACTGCCAACCATCCCCAATCCCTTTCACCCTTTCTATTGAGCAGTGAGCTCCCACCTATGTGCTGTGATTGCTATTAACATATCATCTCTGCCTTGTAAGATAACTGCTTCTTTCTTTTTGTGACTCCTCCACTAAACTCTCAGAAATCTTAAGGAAGGCACTCTATTTTGCTCATGACTACATATTCCTATCCATTAACAGAGCTTGGCTCGTGAGTAACATCATTAACCGTTTAGGCCAGAGAAGACAGGAGGTTTATAACTTATTTAAGAAAGTCTCTTATATATTTATACAACCCTACTGCTTCTTCAATTAATGAATTACAGGAGCAATGAAAGTATGTTTATCATGAGTTCTATAGTGAAGACTAAGAAAGGAATTTGAAAATAATGGATATCATTTCCTGCAGGCCTATTTTACTGCCAACATCCCTTAAAGTTTGCAATTCTGCATATTAGAAACCTGGAAGCTTAGAGAGGTTAAGAACTTGCCTGGTCTGTGGCAGGGATGGGCTCAGATAAGGACTCATTCCCCTAAATCACACTACTGCTTAAATCTATATGGGCTCAACATTTATCTACAGCCTTTCCTAGACACTCAGCTGAGACAATCTGTCTCCTTCACTGTGAAACCACTATTTTTATAAGTGGTCTGATCATCATAATTAGGTGTCTATAATTCTGCTTTTTTTTAAAATAGGTTTGTAAAGATATCATAGGCATAAATAATCCTTATCTTGGGAAATATGTTTATCTCAATATGGATATGGTTTTGTTAGTAGGTTTAATCAAGCCTCAATTAATTGTCTCCTGTGGAGAAGAGGCAACCTAACTTCTGTTCTCAAAAGTTTGTAAACCACCAAAAAGCATGCATTTCTAGTACTTTACACTTCTACTTCTGCTCCACATAGTATACTATTTATATTGTCAGTAATAAAAGGAGCCTGAGCTGAGAGAAAGCCATTATATTTCTGTAATTATCAAGGCTGTTTCTCCTTCCATCTATTTCATTAATCTGCATGTCTTTTTTTCCTACTTTGTTGATTCTCCCTATATTCTGATCCTATTCCTTTTTGTTTAACTTTTAAAATTTTATATTGGAGTATAGCTGATTAACAATGTTATGATGGTTTAAGGTGGACAGAAAAGGAACTCTGTCATACATATATAAGTATCCATTGTAGCCCGAATTCCTCTCCCATCCAGGCTGCCACATAATATTGAGAAAAGTTCCCAGTGCTATAGGGTAGGTCCTTGTTCATTATCCATTTTAAACATAGTTACAGGTTGGTGAGTCAGGGAAAGTCACTCAGTCGTGTATGATTCTTTGCGACTCCATGGACTATTCAGTCCCTGGAATTCTCTAGGCCAGAATACTTACTTGGTTGGGTAGCCTTTCCCTTTTTCAGGGGATCTTCTCAAACCAGGGATCAAACCCAGGTCTTCTACATTGCAGGCAGATTCTTTACAAGCTGAGCCACAAGGGAAGTCCAAGAATAGTTTGGAAGGAACAGGTTGGTAGGGGCACAATTTCTTGCCCTCTCACTCACTAGGTCACAAGGACAGATATGCTGCCTAGTGCCTGTCTTTACATCTCCCTGAGGAGATTCATGATACTGTTTGGCCCAGCCACAGGACCTACTACTGGTGCTATACTATAACAGATTTCACTAGATGAGCTCTAGATTGCTTATGATTCTATCATTGTTCCTTGGTCTGTGGAACCGTCTTGAGGCTTAAACTTTAGTCAAGAGGAACACACTTAAAAAGAATATTGCTATTCTCATGTTAGTTTTCATTGTTTTCTTCTTTACTGATAAACTGAGTGCATTAAATAATAAACCTATTTCTTTCAACAGATTCTCATGAATCTGGCTTTCATCTCAATCATAGAAGACAGTGATTAAAGAAAATCAATGGTAGCCTGGCCAATAAATTTAGATTTTCTGTAAAAACAAACAAGAAGTATCACATTTGTTCCAAACTGGTGATAGAAAAGCTCTTTGTAACAGATGGGATAAAAATTTGTCCCTAAAATGAGTACAAACGTAAGATTAAAAGCAGAGAGGCCAAATCAGCCAGAGGTGTACTAGATTTTCTGCCTTTTATATAAACTAAAGTTGTAGATGTGACTGGTTGTGGAAGTGACTGAAGTGGAAGTGACTGGTTGTGGAAGTGTAGAAATCCAGTTGTGGATGTGACTGGTGATGGAAGTAAAGTTCGATGCTGCAAAGAATAATATTGTATAGGAACCTGGAATGTTAGGTCCATGAATCATAGCAAATTGGAAGTGGTCAAACAGGAGATGGCAAGAGTGAACACTGACATTTTAGAAATCAGTGAAATAAAATGTACTGGAATGGGTGAATTTAGTTCAGATGAGCATTGTATCGACTATTGTGGGCAAGAATCCCTTAGAAGAAATGGAATAACCCTCATAGTCAACAAGAGTCCAAATGCAGTAGTTGGGTACAATCTCAAAAAAGACAGAATGATCTCTGTTCATTTCCAAGGCAAACCATTCAATATCACAGTAATCCAAGTCTATGCCCTGACCAGTAATTCTGAAGAAGCTGAAGTTGAACAGTTATATGAAGACCTACAAGACCTTCTAGAACTAACAACCAAAAAGATGTCCTTTTCATCATAGGGGACTGGAATGCAAAAGTAGAAAGTCAAGAAATACCTGGAGTAACAGGTAAATTTGGCCTTGGAGTACAAAATAAAGTAGGGCAAAGGCTAACAGAGTTTTGCCAAGAGAACACACTGGTCATAGCAAACATCCTTTTCCATCAACAGAAGAGAAGACTCTACACATGAACATCACCAGATGGTCAATACTGAAATCAGATTGATTATATTCTTTGTAGCTAAAGATGGAGAAGCTCTATACAGTTAGCAGAAACAAGACTGGGAGCTCACTGTGACTCACATCATGCAATACT
Organism: Bos indicus; assembly: GCF_029378745.1. Taxonomy (NCBI): domain Eukaryota; kingdom Metazoa; phylum Chordata; class Mammalia; order Artiodactyla; family Bovidae; genus Bos; species Bos indicus. The sequence continues at coordinate 41,251,555 of NC_091764.1, read as the reverse complement.
TATTACCAATTTCATAAACTGAAGAAAGTAGCAAAAACTACTATGCAATTAAGTTATTACATAAATCAAATCCCTTATGATTATACAGTAGAAGTGACAAATAGATTCAAGGGATTAGATCTGATAGAGTGGCTAAAGACCTATGGAAGGAAGTTTGTGAAATTGTACAGGAAGCAGTGATCAAGACCATCCTCAATAAAAACAAATGCATAAAGGCAAAATGGCTGTCTGAGGAGGCCTTACAAACAGCTGAGAAAGTAAGAGAAGCTAAAGACAAAGTAGAGAAGGAAAGATATACCCATTTGTACATAGAGATCCAAAGAATAGCACGGACAGATAAGAAAGTCTTACTCATTGACCAATGCAAAGAAATAGAGGAAAACAATAGAATGGGAAAGACTAGACATCTCTTCAAGAAAATGAGAGATACCAAGGGAAAGATACAAGTATTGGCATGCATCTTTTCATGCAAACATGGGCACAATAAAGGACAGAAATGGTACAGACCTAACAGAGGCAGAAGATATTAAGAAGAGGTGGCAAGAATACACAGAAAAACTATACAAAACAGACCTTAATAACCCTGATAACCATGATGGTGTGATCACTCACCTAGAGCCAGAAATCCTGGAATGAGAAGTCATGTGGACCTTAGGAAGCATCATCATGAACAAAGTTGTGGAGGTGATGGAATTCCAGCTCAATTATTTCAAATCCTAAAAGATGATTCTGTGAAAGTGCTGCACTCAATATGCCAGCAAATTTGGAAAATTCAGCAGTGGCCACAGGACTCCAAAAGGTCAGTTTTCAATCCAAACCCAAAGAAAGTCAATGCCAAAGAATGTTCAAATTACTGCACAATTGCACCTGTCTCACATGCTAGCAAAGATATGCTCAAAATTCTCCAAGCCAGGCTTCAACAGTATGTGAACTGTGAACTTCCAGATGTTCAAAGTGGATTTAGACAGGCAGAGGAACAGAAGATCCAACTGCCAACATCCGTTGGATCATCGAAAAAGCAGGAGAGTTCCAGAAAAACATTTACTTTTGCTATATTGACTATGCCAAAGCCTTTGACTGTGTGGATCACTACAAACTGTGTAAAATTTTTCAAGAGATGGGAATACCAGCCCACCTTATCAGCTTCCTGATAAATCTGTCTGCAGGTCAAGAAGAAACAGTTAGAACCTGACATGGAGCAACAGACTGGTTGGAAATTGGGGAAGGAGTATGTCAAGGCTGTACGTTGTCACCCTGCTTATTTAACGTATATGCAGAGTACATCATGTGAAATGCTGGGCTGGAGGAACCATAAGTTGGAATCCAGGTTGCCAGGAGAAATATCAATAATGTCAGATACACAGATGATACTACCCTTATGGCAGAAATCAAAGAAGAACTAAAGAGCCTCTTGATGAAAGTGAAAGAGGAGAGTGAAAAAGTTGGCTTAAAGCTCAACAGTCAGAAAATGAAGACCATGGCCCCTGGTCCCATCAATTCATGGCAAATAGATGGGGAAACAATGAAAACAGGGACAGACTTTATTTTTTGGGTTCCAAAATCACTGCAGATGGTGAGTGCAGCCATGAAATTAAAAGATACTTGCTCCTTGGAAGAAAAGTTATGACCAGCCTAGACAGCATAATAAAGATTAGACATTACTTTTCTGAGGAAGGTTCATCTAGTCAAAGCAATGGTTTTTCCAGTGGTCATATATGGATGTATGAATGTGAGTGTTGGACCATAAAGAAAGCTGAGCACTGTCGAACTGATCCTTTTGAACTGTGATGTTGGAGAAGACTCTTGAGAGTCCCTTGGACTGCAAGGAAATTAAACCAGTTAATCCTAAAGGAAATCAGTGCTGAACATTCATTGGAAGGACTGATGCTGATGCTGAAACTCCAATACTTTGGCCACCTGATGCAAAGAACTGACTCACTGGAAAAGACTCTGATGCTGGGAAAGACAGAGCAGGAGGAGACGGGGACGACATAGGATGAGGTGGTTGGATGGCATCTCCGACTTGGTGCACATGAGTTTAACCAAGCTCTGGGAGTTGGTGATGGACAGGGAAGCCTGCTGAGCTGCAATCCATGGGGTTACAAAGAGTCAGACATGACTGAGGGACTGAACGGAATTGAAAGATGTAGGGCATCATCAAGTTTACAAAGAAAAAGAATGCAAATTCTGACATTATACTGATACTTTGCCAAACTTTATAATTAAAAAATATAATTAAAATTTTTTACTAGATTCTAGTTTTGATATTACAATCTTAGCTAAGTTACTCTAAATTTAATTAATTGAATTCAATTTCCATATCATCAAAATTAAAACCACATTAATGTACACTTTGCATATTCTCTACTGAGAAAGACAGTCCATGATATTAAATAAGAGAAACCAATGAGAGTTAAATAGGGTAAGAAAGCAAAACCATATTAAGTCATTTAAGTTAGGCTGGCCATTTTTCTAAGAAAATGCTTCATGGCATTTTAAGAATTTTTTTTCTAGTAATATATTTTATCTATATCTATTTTATAAAAATAAATTATTTATTTGAAAATATAGAGTTCTTTTCTAATAAAAATAAAATTTAAGTATACTTGTGGCAGACTCATTTTGATATATGGCAAAACCAATACAATATTGTAAAGTTAAAAAATAAAATTAAATTAAAAATTAAAAAAAATAAAATAAAATAAAAATTACAAAAAAATAAAAATAAAAAAATAAAAGTAAGAAGTCATACTCTAGAAAAACTATCCTTTTGAATAATAAATAATATGTGCTTTTGGGGGGATGGTGAAAGATTTTATTTAGGAAGGAGTGCTGGGCCTGGTTTTAAAGTCTTCATGTTATTTAACTAAATTTAAAGGAAACATATTTTCTGCAATTTACTTTAAGCCCACAAAATAATATCTTCAGAATGCTAATAACTGAAAACAGAGTCAACCCATTCTTTTTGGAAAAAGGCAAGTTAATTTTTACAACTGACACATACAGATGCTAATATTATAGGGAATAACATAAGTATTGAAAAAATGGTGATACTCCTATCATAAAACTCATATTTAAATTGAAGAAAGTAGGGAAAACAATCACAACAAACTGTAGAAAATTCTTAAAGAGATGGGAACACTGGCCCACTTTACCTGCCTCCTGAGAAACCTGTATGCAGGTCAAGAAGCAACTGTTAGAACTGGATATGGAACACGTGGACAATGGAATGGACATGGAACAATGAATCCAAATCCAGAAAGGAGTATGTCAAGACTGTATATTGTCACCCGGCTGAATTTACTTCTAGCTCAGCTGGTAAAGACTCCGCCTGCAATGTGGGAGACCTAGGTTCAATCCTTGGGTTGGGAAGATCCCCTGGAGAAGGGAACAATTCCCCAGTCCAGTATTCCAGCCTGGAGAATTCCATGGACTACATTTAGTCCATGGGGTTGCTAAGAGTCAGACATGACTGAGTGACTATCACTTTCATTATGCAGAGTACATCATGCGAAATGCTGGGCTGGATGAAGCACAAGCTGGAATCAAGTCTTCTGGGAGAAATATCAATAATCTCAGATACATAGATGACACCACTCTTATAGCAGAAAGTGAAGAGGAACTAAAGAGCCTCTCAATGAAAGTGAGGAGAGTGAAAAAGTGGGCTTAAAACTCAACACTCATAAAACAGAGATCATGGCATCTGGTTCTATCACTTTATGGCAAATAGATGGGGAAACAATGGAAACAGTGACAGACTTTATTTTCATGGGCTCCAAAATCACTGCAGATGGTGACTGCAGCCATGAAATTAAAAGACGCTTATTCCTTGGAAGAAAAGCTACTACAAAGCTAGAGAGCATATTAAAATGCAAGAGACATCACTTTGCCAACAAAGGTCTGTATAGTCAAAGCTACGGCTTTTCCAGTAGTCACGTATGCATGTGAGAGCTGGACCATAAAGAAAACTGAGTGCCGAAGAATTGATACTTTTGAACTGTGGTGATAGAGAAGACTCTTGAGAGTCCCTTTGACAGCTGGGAGGTCAAACCAGTCAATCCTAAAGGAAATCAATCCTAAATTTTCATTAGAATGTCTGATGCTTAAACTGAAGCTCCAGTACTTTGGCCACTTGATGGAAAGAGCCAACTCATTAGAAAAGACTCTGATTCTGGGAAAGATTGAAGGCAGAAGGAGAAGTGAATGACAGAGGACGAGATGGTTGAATGGCATAACTGACTCAATAGACATGAGTTTGAACAAGCTCTGGGAGATGGTGAAGGACAAAAAAGCCTGGTGTTCTGCATTCCCTGGGGTTGCAAAGATTCAGACATTACTGAGCGACTGAACAACAATAACAAGAACATAACTTGGCAAGCACTTGGTACATTATGGTAAATGTGTAGGACATTTTAATAAATGCTTTTGTAAACATTCAGTAAGCATGATCATAACAGCATTGTATAAGCTGCACTACCATTTCACTAAGTCTTTGCACACAGTAGCAGCAATATTAACTAATCTAAAAATGAAGGACTCTGAAAGACTTGAAATGTCTTCAATTTGTTATCAGTAAAAACATGACCATCACAGCTTTTGAGTTAAAATTTTATTTTGCTTTACTTTGTTTATTCTAATTTACTGAATACTAGTTATACACATTTTCACTTTGATTAATAGAACATTCAGAACATGATGAATAAAAGTAGATAACAAAAATATTTTTTGTAGAATATTCAAGATTATCCAAGCCATAATCAACATCCAGACACATAAGCTACTAAAACTTAAGGAAAAGATTTGCTTGATATAAGAAAAGAATATCAGAAGAGATAAAATTAGCTTTCAGGTCTACAAAAATAATTTGTCCTGCTGAATTGATTTAGCTCAGATATTGGAACCATAAAGCAAAACCATATTTGAGACAGATTAAAAATTCTAGCACTAATAACAAAATAAAATTAAATAGACTTTTTTTTTTTTTCTTTTTCTACTTTAAAGGTATAATTTTAGAGTCAGGGCAAACAACTAAAGCAGACATCAATGATCATCAAGTTCAAGGTCAGTTCAAAGGACTAGCTAGGCTTATGGGAAAATACTGGCCTTAGCTGGCAATAAAAAAAAAAAAAAAAAACAAGTAAAATATATGTAAAGATTAGGGAAGAAGGCAGGGATATATAAGAAAGATAAAGATAGACAAAAGCAAGCAAAAGGGAAAGAGAGGGAAAGGGAAGCATGAAAAAAAAAAAAAAAAGAGATGAAACCATAGACTTCTAATAAGAATTATCCAAACTACTGCTACAAGGAAAACTGGTGAGCAAACCCTACTATACCTGTGCTTAAAAACCACTAAATCCTGCAGGAAACAGAGGGAGCCACAATCATCATCAGCAGAACACTAAGTAATAGGTAGTGGTGGATATGCCCCTCTTGGATATACCTCAGGATGTGACTAAACTGCTAAAATTACATGTATTTTTCAAAGAAAATGTGACTTCCAGAAGAAAATAATAGTGCTCAGCAGATTTAAGTATGTTCAAAGTTTTCTTAGAAAACTGGAGAAAAGATTCCAGTTATTACTCAGTATATCCCAGGGAAACAGCTTGCACTTCATATTTACTAGATTTTCACATAATCAAAAGCTTGTAAAGTTACATATACTTTTATTGAGAAACAAATTATCTTGCCAATAGTGAGTTAAAAATATTTACAGCTTTTATAATTGTTATAATCAAGTCATATGCAGGAAAAATACTTATATTTTTCTTGTTTTTTTTTTACTGGAATTTCAGCTTGCTATATGGTGAAGTGGATATGTAATGTACGTCTTCATTTGTCTTAATCAAAAAAGTGGGGTAGTAAAAGAAAAAAAAAAAAACTGAAGAAGATACAACAATTTCCAACCCTTAGTTCAATGCTTTTTTTCATGAGAGCAAGCAATTGATACTGCTATTTCTGTACCAATATTCCTGGGAATAAAAAGCCCTCTGGAATAAGACACCATGCCTTTTGGGTAGTCTTTCTGCAACCCAATCTTTCCATCCATTAAAAAAAGAGGATGGTGACAGTTGTATCTGTATAATGTTGTTGTTGTTCAGTCCCTAAGTTGTATATGACTCTTTATGACACCACGAACTACACAAATTTTTAAAACAAAGAGACTATCTCAAATACGTTATTATTTTTATTTTAATAGAACAGAAGTAGAGTTGATGTGTAAAACTGTGTTAGTTTCAGGTGTACAGCATAGTGATTCAGTACTCTCATGCAGATTAAATTCCACAGGTTAATTCAGTTCAGTTCAGTCGCTCAGTCGTGTCCAGCTCTTTGTGACCCCATGAACCACAGCACACTAGGCCTCCCTGTCCATCACCAACTCCTAGAGTTCACCTAAACTCACGTCCACTGAGTTGGTGATGCCATTCCAACCACCACATCCTCTGTTGCCCTCTTCTCCTCCTGCCTCAATCTTTCCCAGCATCAGGGACTTTTTCAATGAGTCAGTTCTTCCCATCAAGTGGCCAAAGTATTGGAGTTTCAGCTTCAACATCAGTCCTTCCAATGAACACCCAGGACTAATGTTCTTTAGGATGGATTGGTTGGATCTCCTTGCAGTCCAAGGGACTCTCAAGAGTCTTCTCCAACACCACAGTTCAAAAGCATCAATTTTTCGGTGTTCAGCTTTCTTCACAGTCCAACTCTCACATCCATACATGACAACTGGAAAAACCATAGCCTTGACTAGACAGACCTTTGTTGGCAAAGTAATACCTTTGCTTTTTAATATCTTGTCTAATTTGGTCATAACTTTCCTTCCAAGGAGTAAGCATCTTTTAATTTCATGGCTGCAATCACCATCTGCAGTGATTTTGGAGCCCCCCAAAATAGTCAGCCATTGTTTCCACTGTTTCCCCACCTATTTGCCACAAAGTGATGGGACCGGATGCCATGATCTTAGTTTTCTGAATGTTGAGCTTTAAGCCAACTTTCTCACTCTCTTTTTTCACTTTCATCAAGAGGCCTTTTAGTTCTTCACTTTCTGCCATAAGGGTGGTGTCATCTACATATCTGAGTTTATTGATATTTCTCCCGGCAATCTTGATTCCAGCTTGTGCTTCATCCAGCCCAGTGTTTCTCATGATGTACTCTGCATATAAGTTAAATAAGCAGGGTGCCCATATACAGCCTTGACGTATTCCTTTTCCTATTTGGAACCAGTCTGTTGTTCCATGTCCAATTCTAGCTGTTGCTTCCTGACCTGCATACAGGTGTCTCAAGAGGCAGATCAGGTTAATATAAGATACTGAACATAATTCCATGTGATACAATCTATTCTTGTTGCCTATCTATTTTAAATATAGTAGTTTGTATCTATTAATACCATATTCTTAACTGTCCGACCCCTACCCTTCCCGCTTTCCTTTGCTAACCACAATATTGTTGTCTATACCTATGAGTTTGTCTGTTTGGAATACACATTCAATTTTAAAAACTACTTCTCAGATTCCATATATAAGTGATATTATATAGGATTTGTTTTTCTCTAAGTAATTTCACTAAAGGATAATATCCTCTAGGTCCATCCATGTTGCAGCAAACAGCAGCATTTCATTCTTGTTTAAAGGCTGAGTAATGTTTCACTTTTCATACTGTTCATACTTTGGTCACCTGATGCGAAGAACTGACTCATTTGAAAAGACCCTGATGCTGGGAATGATTGAAGGTGGGAGGAGAAGGGGATGACAGAGGATGAGATGGTTGGATAGCATCACCAACTCAATGGACGTGAGTTTGAGTAAACTCCGGGAGTTAGTGATGGACAGGGAGGCCTAGCATGCCGCAGTCCATGGGGTCGCAAAGAGTCGGACACAACTGAGCAACTGAACTGAGTATTTCACTGTATATATATACCACATCTTCTTAATATAATTTTCTGTTGATGGACATTTAGGTTGCTCCCATATGTTGGCTATTGTAAATAGTGTTGCTATGAACATTGGGGTGCATGTATATTTTCAAATTAGTGTTTTTGGGTTTTTCTGGATATACATCCAGGAGTAGAGCTGCTGATTCATATGGTTCATATGGTAGTTGTATTTTTAGTTTTTTGAGGAACCTCCATACTGTTTTCTCCAGTTTACATCCCTACCAACAGTATACAAGGGTTCCCTTCTCTTTGCATCCTTGTAAACATTTGCTATTTGTGGTCTTTTTGACAATAGCCATTCTGACAGGTGTGAGGTAATCAAGTACTTGGAAAGAACATGGTTAAACTTCAGTCAGTCTTCACAGAAGACTGTGCTATGCCTAGAAGGGTCCCCATTTCAGAATCTTAACTGCCTACCCCAAGTATGCAGGAAGAGATATAACAATTCCACTGCTATGACTAGCAGAATGGAGATGTTTTACTATTTCTACAGGGAACTGCTATTGGACTACAACCTTTAATACAAGAGTTAGACAGCAATGGTCCAACAGAACACTGTGTGATGATGAAGATGTTCCATATTTGTTCAGTTCAATATGAAAGAGACACCAACAATCTGTGATTACTGACTACTGGAAATGTGACAAGTGCTATTAAGGAAGTGAATTTTAAATTTTACTTAATTTCAATTAATTTTAAGTAAAATGCACGTGGCCAGCGGCCATTCTAATGACAGCACACAGTTAGAGAATCTATTAACTAAAGGCCCAAATGAAGGAATACCTCCAATTTATAAAAATTAGAAAATTAAAAAAAAAAATCATTCCACAAAGGGCAATCAAGACAGCAAGTAAGAGGATATGGAACTCATCATCCCCCACAAACACAAGAAAAATACAACTACATATGAAACAATCCTCACTGAAAACTAACTGGAAACTGGCAGAAGGACTCCTATGCAACCAAGGCTATAAGAAAAATATACATGTACTTGGGTAAGAAGTGAAGAACAGTGATTAGGTTAGGAACTCTGTTCCTGGGAGGGGACTGAGAGGAAAAGGGAGAACACAGGAGTAGACACCTGCCATGGGAGTGAGCAGGTTGAGATCCAGACTGTGTGTTACAGTCCTGGAGTCCTACAAGGAGGAGATAAGACCCCTTGGCTGGTTGGAGGACTACTGAGTCAGACGGAAAGGCTGGAGAAGCTTGGACTGTGCTCATGAGCAGCGCACTGATGAGCTCAAGGCAGGATGCAGAGAGGTCTGCCCTAGAAGATGCCAGCTTTCTCACGACAGATTCACTGTGCACTCCAGCCTGAGCGAACACTCCAGCCCTGCTCACTCCACACCACAGAGTGCACTGGATTTGGGGCTGTCAGGACCAGGAAAAAGACTGAACCTGATCCCAGGGCAGAGCCTGGAGGGGGCACAATGGTGGCCATTGTTGGTTCTTACTTAGGCATAGCCTCAGAAGCAGCCCAGATTTCTGATAGCAGCTGCTTTACCACCATTAAGAATTCCAGACACACGTTGAGAATCCACATTGGTCTCTACTTGAAGAATGGTTCCACAACAGGGAGTAAGCAGTGAGGGCTGGGGTCAGTGATGAACTGTGAGAGACACGCAAGGTTGCACTTAAGCAGAGCACAGTTGCCTACACTGGCAGCTCAATGGATCTCTGTTGGTAAACAGGCCCCACTTATTTCAGCACTCCCCTTCTCTGGGGGAAAGATCCCAGTGCAGAGAGACTGAAAACATACACTTAAAGGGAACAGAACTAACTAAAGTCTGAACCTGAGGACTTCTGTTCCAGCAACTTGGAATCAGACCCCAATCCTGACTGAGTGATGAACAGAGAAGTCTCACCTCATATTTGCAGCCTGCTCTAGTGCATCCATCACTCACACCATGAGATGTGAGTGCATCCATGTTAAACCCAGCCCTCCCATCAAAGGCACGGGGCACATGCAGTCTGTATAGGAACACTACCACACAAAAATACCCTTAAAGGTTGTAATAGGTAACTGTTTCACCTAAATTCATAGAGGCAGATAAAGTCAAAGTAACACGAACATGTAGAGAAACTACTCTCCACTGAAAGAGCAAGAGAAAAAAAAAAAAAAAAAAACAGAAATAAACAATTTACCAGATGAAAAAGTAAAAAATTGGTAATATAAATGTTAACTGAATTAAGGAAAAGAATTGATCTAAACACTGATTATGTTAATAAGGAATCAATAAATTAAAAAAAAAATCAGAAATGGGTAATTCAATAGCTAAAGAACACAGTAAAAGGAATGAATAGCAGACTAAACAATATAGAAGAATGAATAATGACCTAGAAGATAGAACAATGGAAATCTCCCAATCAGAAAGCAGAAAGAAAAAGAAACTTATAAAAATAAAAGAAATTTAACAGATCACTCAAATAACATTAAGCATTCCAATATTCATATTTTAGGAGTTCCAGAAGGAGAGGAGAAAGAGTAGGGGATAGAAAATGCATTTGAGGAAATCATGCCTGGTAACTTCCTAACCCTGAAGAAGGAAACAGATGTCCAGGTACAGGAAGCACAGAGTGTACCAAACTAATGCACTCAGACTCACTCCAAGACATATCAGAATTAAAATAGCAAAAGTTAAATATAAAGAGAGAATTCTAAAGGTAGCAGGAGGAAAAAAAAAAGACTCATACACAGGGATCCCTATGAGGCCATCAGTTAATTTCTTTGCAGAAACTTTTAAGGCAATAAAGTAATGGCATAGTATATTCAAAGCTCAGTTCAGCTCAGTTTAGTCACTTAGTCGTGTCCAACTCTTGCAACTCCATGGACTGCAGCATGCCAGGTTTCCTTGTCCATCACCAACTCCCAGAGCTTGCTCAAACTCACCTCCATCGAGTCGGTGATGCCACCCAATCATCTCATCTCTGTTGACCCCTTCTCCTCCTGTTTTCAATCTCCTAGCATCAGGGTCTTTTCAAATGAGTCAGTTCTTCACATCAGGTGGTCAAAGTAATGGAGTTTCAGATTCAGTATCAGTTCGTCCAATGAATATTCAGGACTGATTTCCTTTAGGATGGACTGGTTGGAGCTCCATGCCATCCAAAGGACTCCCAAGAGGTGTCTCCAACACCACAGTTCAAAAGCATCAGTTCTTCGGTGCTCAGCTTTCTTTATAGTTCAACTCTCACATCCATACATGACTACTGGAAAATCCATAGCTTTTACTAGATGGACCTTTGTTGGCAAAGTAATGTCTCTACTTTTTAATATGCTGTCTAGGTTTGTCACAGCTTTTCTTCCAAGGAGTAAGCGTCTTTTAATTTCATGGCTGCAGTCATCATCTGCAGTGATTTGGGAGCCCAAAAAATAAAGTCTATCACTGTTTACACTATTTCCCCATCTAAGTGATGGGACTGGATCCCATGATCTTTGTTTTTTGAATGCTGAGTTTTTAAGCCAAACTTTTCAACATGCTGAAAACCAAAAATTCTGCAACCTAGGATACACTACAAAGCAAGGTTATCATTTAGAACAAGAGGGAAATAAAGAACTTCTCAGACAAGGAAAATCTAAAGGAATACATCAGTATTAAACCTACCCTAAAACAAATGCAGAAGAGTCTTATCTAAATAGAAAAATTGTAAGAATCTGTCAGAAAAGGAAAATTCCACAGAGAAAGGCAAGTATGTAGTAAGAATTCAAGGTCAACCAATTAAACAATCCAAGGCATAGGTTGAAATACAAAAAATAACTAGAATAAACAGTTAAGGGATAAGCATGAAGATGTAAAATATGACATAAAAAACACTAAAGGTGGGGAAGGAAGTAAAAAATGTAGATGTTTTAGAATGTCTTTGATAAATGGCTGAGTTTAAAACGAGTAGATATAATTATAGGTCAATGTATATGAATCCCATGGTAACCCAAGTTAAAAAATCTGAAATAGATACACCAAACACAAAAACAAATTAACAGAAGCATATCACTAGAGAAAATCATCATTCAAATCACAAGGGAAGAAGGAAAAAGAAACAGAAATGAACAGAGAACAATAAAAGCAACTGGAAAATAAACTAATGATGATGAATACATCATTGTTGTTGTTGTAGCCACTAAGTTGGGTCTGACTCTTTGTGACACCATGGACTGTAGCTTACCAGGCTCCTCTGTCCATGGAATTTCTCAGGTAAGGGGACTAGGTGGGTTGCCATTTCCTTCCCAATCCAGGGATTAAACCTGTATCTGCTTGGCAGGTGGACTCTTTTCCACTGAGCAACTTGGGAAGCCATTGATAATGATAAGTATATACCTACCAATAATTACTCTATATGTCAATGGACTAAATACTCTGATCAAAAGACACTGGATGGCTGATTGGATAAAATAACAAGACCTCAATATGCTGCCTATAAAAGACTCAATTCAGGACTAAAAATACATTCAGACTGAAAGTGAGAGGATGTAAAAATGACAATTCATGCAAATTGAAGGAAGAAAGAGTAGGGGTAGAAAAACTCATTTAAGTAAAAATAAACTAATACAAAGGCTAAGACAAAGGCATAAGACAAAGAAGGGCTTTATATAATGATAAAGGAATCAAGACAAGAAGAGAATATTACATTTGTTAATATATTTTTACCCCTATAAGAGCACCTAAATATTATAAACAATACTAACTGATAGAAGGGGAGAAGCTGACAATAATACTAACACTATAATAGTAGGGGACTTAAAAAGCACACTGACATCAATGGACAAATCATCCCGACAAAAATAAATAATGCAACAGTGTTTATAAATAACACAAGAGACCAGTTGGGCTTAAACTTACAAACAGCAGAATACACATTCTTTTCAAGTGCACATGAATCATTCTCCAGGATAAATCACATGCTAGGCCACAAAAAGCTTTCAACAAATATAAGGGAATAGAAATTATATTAAGTATTTTTTCTAACCAAAATAGCATGAAACTAGCTTCCCTAGTGACTCAGGCAGTAATGCGTCTGCCTGCAATGTGGGAGACCTGGGTTCGATCCCTGGCTTTGGAAGATATCCAGGAGAAGGAAATGGCAACAAACTCTAGTATTCTTCCCTAGAAAATTCCATGGACGGAGGAGACTGGTGGACTATAGTCTGTGGGCTTGCAAAGAGCTGGACACAACTGAGTAACTAACACCCAGTATGAAGCTAAAAGTCAATTAAAAAAACAAAGTGGGAGAAGAAAACACATGAGGAAATTGGAAAATATGCTATTAAAAAACCAACAGGCCAATGACATAATCAAAGAGGAAATCAGAAAATACCTCAATAAAATGAAACACATACTTTCAAATCCGCCATATGCAGCAAAAGCAGTTCTAAGAAGGAAGTTTATAGCAACACAGTCCTTCCTCAAGAAATAAGAAAAATCTCAAACTACGTAAATGAGCATCTAAAGGAATCAGAAAATGAAGAAGAAATAAAGTCCAAAGTCTGCAGAACAAAGGAAACAAGAACGATCAGAATAGGATAGAGATTTAAAAAATAGAAAAAGATCAATGAAACCAAGAGTTGGTTTTTGATAAACACTTACCCGGATTCACAAAGAAGAAAATAGAGAGGACCCAAACAAACTAAATAAGTAATGAAAAAGGAGGAATAAAAATCAATACCACAGAGATTTAAAAATCCTAAGAATATATGAATAAATGCTTACAAGTTGGACAACCTAGAAGAAATGGATGAATATCTAGAAAAATACAACCGGTCAAGACTGAATCAAGAGAAATACATAATATAATTAAAAACATCACTAGCAGTAAAATTATGTTTGTAAAAAAAAAAAAAAAAAAAAAACTCCCAGTATATGTATGTATGTATATATACGTCAAAAAATGGGGTATGTCATAAAAAAGAATAAAGTAATGTCATTTGCAGCAACATGGATGGACCTAGAGATTATCATACAAAGTGAATTAAGTCAGAAAGAGAAAAATCATATAATTACTTATATGCGTAATCCAAAAAAATGAGAGAAATAAACTCATTTACAAAACAGAAATAGACTCATAGAAGTAGCAAAGAAAAAAATGAACAGTTGCCAAAGAGGAAAGCAAGCGGTGGAGGAAGCATAAATTAGGAGTTTGGGATCAACAGATATACACTACTTTATAAGAAATAAATAACAAGGACCTACTATATAGCATAGGTAACTATATTCAACATCTTGTCATAACTTATACTGGAAAATTATCTGAAAATATATTGAACATATCTGAAAACTGAATCATTTTGTTGTACACCTGAAAATAATGTAACACTGTAATAATACTGTACTTTGATTAAAAAGAAGAAGAAAAAAAAAAAGTGAGAAAACCTCCCAGCAAACAGAAGTCCAGGACCAAGTGGCTTTACAGGGAAATTCTATCAAACATATAAAGAACTAATACCTATCCTTCTCAATCTTTTCCAAAAACCTGAAGAATAGGGAACACTTTCAAGTTCATCCCATGAGGCCACCATTACCCTGATAACAAAACCAGACAAAGACAACAACAAGAAAAAATAGGAAAAAAGAAAAAGAAAACTACAGGTCAATATCTTTAATGAATATAGATGTAAAAATACTCAACAAAATATAAGCAGAATGAACAGACAACACATAAAAAGAATCATATGCTATGCCCAAGTCAGTTTATTCCAGGGTCATGAAGATGGTTCAATATTTTTAAGTAAATCAACGTGTAATATACCATATTTACAACAGGAAGAATAATATTGACATGACCATCTCAATACATGGACAAAAAGTATTTAACCAAATTCAGCATTCATTCATGCCAAAAATTCTCATCAAAGTGAGTACAGAGGGGACATACTACAACATAATTAAGGCCATTTATGTCAAAGTTACAGCTAACATCATGCTCAACTGTTGAGAAGCTGAAAGTCTTTCCTTTAAATTCAGGAATAAGATAAGAATGCCTAGGCTAATCACTTTAAGATAGTATTGGAAGTCCTAGCCACAGAAATCAGACAAGAAAAAGAAATAAAAGGCATCCAAACTGGAAGAGAAGTAAAACAATCAATATTTGATGATGGGATGATTTTATAAAGAAAATATAAAGTCTTGATTGCAAAACTATTAGAATTAATAAATGAATTCAGCAAAGTTTAATGATGCTAGAGGAATACACCTAAAATCCAACATTCAAAAAACCAAGATCATGGCATCCAGTCCCATCACTTCAAGGCACAGATGGAGAAACAATAGAAACAGTGACAGAATTTATTTTCTTGGGCTCCAAAATCAGATGCAGATGGTGACTACAGCCATGAAATTAAAAGATATTTGCTCCTTGGGAAAAAAGCTATGACAAACCTAGACAGCATACTAAAAACCAGAGACATCACTTTGCCAACAAAGGGACATCTAGTCAAAGCTATGGTTTTTCCAGTAGTGAGGTACGGATGTGAGAGTTGGACCCTAAAGAAAGCTGAGAGCCAAAGAATTGATGCTTCTGAACTTTGGTATTGGAGAAGACTCCCGAGGGTCTCTTAGACTGCAAGGAGATCTAACCAGTCAATCCTAAAGGAAATCAGTCCTGAATATTCATTGGAAGGACTGATGCTGAAGCTGAAACTCCAATACCTTAGCCACCTGATACAAAGAACTGACTCATTCATTGGAAAAAACCCTGATTCTGGGAAAGGTTGAAGGTGGGAGGAAAAAGGGACGATGGAGCATGAGATGGCTGGATGGCATCACTAACTCACTGGACATGAGTTAGGGCAAGCCCTGGGAGTTGGTGATGGACAGGCAAGCCTGGTGTGCTGCAGTCCATGGGGTCATAAAGAGTCGGATATGACTGAACTGAACTGAACTTAAAGGGATACACCCCCAAATATGTTACTTTTCGAGACTCTAATAATGAAATATGAGAGTGAAAAAAACAACCAAAAAAACATCCAGTTTAAAAGTTTATCAATACCAAAGAAAAAACTTAGGCTAGGAGGTGAAATACTTAATACACTGAAAACTATAAGACACTGATAAAGGAGGTGAAGATGATGCAAAGAAATGGAAAGATATCCTGTGCTATTGGACTGTAAGAATTAACATTTTAAAATGGCCATACTACTTAAAACATTATGCAGGTTTAAAGGACTGCTTATCAAAACACCCATGACATTTTTCACAGAACTAGAAAAAGTAATTCTAATATTGATATAAAACCACAAAAGATCCTGAACTGTCAAAAGAATCTTGAAAGAATAAAGCTGGAGGTATCATCCTTCCAGACTTTAGACTATACTGCAAAGCTTGGTAATCAAAATATACTGGCACAGAAACAGATACATGAACCAATGGAACAGAATAGAGAGCCCAGAAATAAACCGACATACTTATTGCCAATTAATGTATGACAAAGGCAAGAATATACAATGAAGAATAGACAGTCCCTTCAGTAAGCAGTGTGTGTGTGTGTGTGTGTGTGTGTGGTGTGTATGGAATTTTATATACAGATAAGCAACATGGATATATTGTATAACACAGGGGATTATATACATTATACTGTAATAACTTTTAATGGAGTATAATCTGTAAAAATACTGAGTCACTGTGGTGTATACCTAAAATTAATATAATTTTCTAAATTAAAAATTTAAAATAAATCATTATAACATTTCACTTATATTGTTATATACATTTTTGTTATAGTCTTCTAAAATTTTCTTCTACTGGATATAGTCATAAATCACAAAATATATCCATGTATAGTTAAACTAAATATATATAAATATTTTAGATGAAATCCAATGGCTGTTAAGAATTATACTACATTAACATATGTAATTTTATTATGTGCCTGGCACACAGTAAACAATTTCTAGACATCATCCATTATTATTGACTAAAAGTGCATCATTATATTGAGGTGGAATTATTAAATAGTCCATCATTATTGAAAGTTTATGTTTTTTTCCTACTTTTGTTCTTATAAAAAGTCCTGTAATGAGCATATTTGTATTTGTATTTTTTCTATTTGTATTAATAGATTTTCCCTTAGGGATTTCTATTAATAGATTTTTCCCTTAGGAAATTAATAGATTTTCCCTTAGGATATTAATAGATTTCCCTTAGGAAATTAATAGATCTTTCCTTAGGAAAAAGTTCTAGAACTGAATTTGATTGGTCAAATGTCTTTTTCAGACTGTGATAACTATTATTAACTTATTTCACAGAAAAGATCCAATGAAAAGACAAAAATCTTTTGAATACCTTAGATAAGGCTTACAAACCCCTATACCTGTATCATTAGGATCAAGAGGTGACAGTGAAAACGATACAGTGGAGATGATGAGGCTCTTAAGTTCTCATAATTGTCTTTGAAAATCCTTTACTTTACCCTTAAATTACAGTAAACAGTATTTGTATGTCTTTTTGAAGATTGACAGACCATATTCTTCCATTCAAGAATTCCATGTTGTATTCAAGTTTTTTCTCTCTATCACTGAACAGACTACTGTGTCCTTAACTAGGCCCCCAGCAAAGTAGCAGATTTATCTTTAGGTATATTTTATATGAAGCATACCTATCTTTAAGAATTTATACTTAACTCAGCATTATATTCATGTTACAAGACATACTGGGAATTGAGACATCATGATAAAATAGTAAATTGTACTTCCCCATTTTATTGGTAAATCTGGAGCATATGTTTATGGACTGGTACCCCAGTCACCCACACAGTTTATATCTCCTGGATTATTCTCTTCTAGCATGAATAAGTTAAATTTATAAATGATGTAACTTTGCTGCATAGGCGAGTTAACACATTATTCATCTTTGTATATAAAGTGAAAGATGGCAGGAAAAGGAAGATGATAAGGAAGATAAAAGAAATGAGTGGGGAAAAAAGTGTGTATACACATGAGAGAGAACTATTTTAAAACTTGAAATGTGTCCTTTTCTCCTTCAGATGGGCAGTATTATTTCAATGCTCTGTTCATCTTGCTTGTAATGAATTAAACAGTGGTACATCCCTGCTACACACCACAGATGATCTCATGTTGTTTTTAAGATCTGCTGCTGCTGCTGCTGCTGCTAAGTCGCTTCAGTCGTGTCCGACTCTGTGCAACCCCATAGACGGCAGCCCACCAGGCTCCCTTGTCCCTGGGATTCTCCAGGCAAGAACACTGCAGTGGGTTGCCATTTCCTTCTCCAATGCGTGAAAGTGAAAAGTGAAAGTGAAGTCGCTCAGTCATGTTTGACTCTTAGCAACCCCATGGACTGCAGCCTACCAGGCTCCTCCACCCATGGGATTTTCCAGGATGTACTTAAATTAAAATCACAAATAAGAGCAATTTTTTTTTCTTATCAAAATGAACCTTAGAAGAAGATGTGACTAAAGAAGTCTTAGCATTTCAGAGGCAGATGTTAGCATTTTCTTGCTTTGCCTTGTAATTCATGTATCCCATAGAGTCATCTTCATTTACCTTATAGGCTAATTTATAAGAGAAATTTCAAGACCTAGTCTTTTATAGGCTAAGAGAAAGAATAGGATATAGTGGGGTTTGTATAATTTTACAATTACATAATTGATATAATTTTAGTTATCTCCTGTGAATGAGATGACTGGCACAGCAATTCCATGTTAAAACTTAAAGGAAATAAGCAATTGGACAATGAATTCCTTTAAGAATTCAATGTTTTATTCTGCATGTTTTCCCCTATTGAGCTGCACTGACCACATTCTGGGAAACATTTATTCATAAAAAGCTCATTTCCTTTCTTCAAGGCGATGGAAAGTTAAATTACTGTGCTTAGGAGACAAGTAATAAGGGGAAGAGACAAAATTAAAAGGCCATAGGAATCCAGTAATTAACTTAATTTGAATCCAATTAGCCAATATAGATGGAAAAATAAGGCTAAAAATCTAAATTGATGTGATAGGTCTAGGCTCAATTACAGAAAGTCTGAATAATATTCTGAACTTAAATATGACATTCATCCCATTAATTTAGGTATAGGACTTAATTGGAATACAAAAAGTGTTTCAGAAGCAGGCACTAATCTATGTGATCAGTCCTTTAATCAAAATACTCTATTAGATACATTAGCTATTTTGGGCAAATTTTTTCCAAAAGTCACAAAAATACTGAAGACACACCAGTAAAATTTATCATGTATATCAGTAATTTTTAAAATTTAATATATGAATATATAGTTAAATAAGGTTATTTAACATATCCATCACCTTAAATGGTTACAGTTGTGTGTGTGTGTGGTGAGAAATTTGAAGACCTATTCTCTTAGCAATTTTCAGTATGGTTAACTATGGTCACCTGTTGTACATTACATCCCCAGAACATACGTAAAACTGGAAGTTTGCCATCTTTAACCATTTTCACCATTCCCACACCTTTCACCTCTGGTAACCATCAATCTGCTCTCTGTTTCTATGAGATTTTCTTTTAGATTCCATATATATGTGAGATCATGTAGTATTTGTCTTTCTCTGTCTGGTTTATTTCACTTAGCATAATGCCTTCAAAGTTCAGCCACACTGTTGCAAATGACAGGACTTCTATTTTAAGGCTGAACAACATCCTACTGTATATGTGTGTGTAAATACATGTATATATACACACATACACACATATATATGTAATTTTCTTGAACCATCTCATCTGTTTACTAACATGTAGGTTGTTCCATGTCTTGGCTATTGCAAATAATGCTGGAATGAATATGAGAGTGTGTCTCTTGTCGATATTTCATTTCCCTTGGAAATACAGTTCAAAGTGAAATCGCTAGATTATATGCTGGCTCTATTTTTAATTTCTTGAGGTAATGCCATACTGTTTTCCACAGTGGCTGTACAAACTTACATTCCCATCAACATTGTACAAGGGTTCCCTTTTTTTCCACATCCTTGCCAACTATTGTTACCTCTTGTGTTTTTAATAATAGCCATCCTAACAATGTAATGTGTTATCTCATGGTGGTTTTGATTTGGATTCCCTTGATGACAAGTGATATTGAGTGTCTTTTCATGTACCTGTAGGCCATTTGCATATCTCCTTTGGAAAATGTCTATCCAACCCCTCTGTCTACTTTTTAATCAGATTATTATTATTGTATTTTTGCTATTGAGTTGTATGAGTTCCTTACACATTTTGGATATTCATGCCTTATCAGATGCAGAATTTGCAAATATTTTCTTCTCCTATTCCACAGATTGCCTTTTCATTTTGAGGGTCATTTTTTTTTACTTTGCAGAAGGCTTTCAATTTTATGTAATCACTCTTGTTTATTTTGCTTTTGTTGCTTGTGCTTTTAGGTCACATCCATAAAATTATTGCCAACACCAATGTCAAGAGACTTTTTCTCATGTTTTAGTCTAGGATTTTTATGGTTTCAGGTCTTACATTTAAGTTTTTAACACACTTTGAGCTAATTTGAGTGGTGTAAGTTAGGCATCCTTTCATTATTTGGCATATAAATACCAAGTTTTTCCAGCAGTATGTATTGAAGAGATTATCTCTTCTTCAGTAAGTATTCCTGGTTCCCTTGTGGAGAATTAGTTGATTGTATTTGTATGGGTTTTTTCCTGGAATCTCTACACTGCTCCATTGTGCTAGGCATTTTGTTTTTCTGCCAGTACCACACTGTTTTGATTACTACAGCTTGCAATATAATTTGAGATCAGGAAGTATGATGCCTTCAGCTTTGTTGTTTTTTCTCAAGTTTGCTTTGACTATTCAGGGTCATTTGTTGTTCCATACAAATTTTATGGTTATCTAATTATGCAAAAAATTGCCACTGGAATTTTGATAGGGAATAAATTGAGTCCTTAAAGGCCTATGAGTAGGATGAATATTTTAATAATATTAATTCTTCCAATTCATGAACACAGGCTCTTTCTATTTATGTCTTTTCAATATCTTTCACCTGTATCTTAAAGACTTTTCAGTATACTCAGAGATTTCAGTATTTCTTTCACCTCGCTGATTAAATTTATTTCTAAATATTTAATTCTTTTTGATGTTATTGTAAATAGAAATGTTTTCTTTCTTTTCTACTTTATTTTTCAGAGAATAAATTGCTAGTGTATAGAAATACAACTGATTTTTGTATGTTTACTCTGTGTTCTGCAATTTTATTGAATTTATCTATAGTTCTAGCACTTCTGTTGGACTTTTTGAGTTTTTTACAATACATTTAATGTTATGTCATCTGCAAACAGAAATAGTTTTCGTTTTTCCTTTTCAATTTGAATAGCTTTTATTTCTTTTTCTTGCCTGATTGTGCTGGCTAAGATTTCCAGTAATGTCAAATAAGAGTGATGAAAATGGGCATATTTCTCTTGTCCTTGATCTTAGAGGAAAGCTTTCATCCTCTTACCACTGAATATTTTGTTAGCTGTGGGCTTGT
Organism: Bos indicus; assembly: GCF_029378745.1. NCBI lineage: Eukaryota > Metazoa > Chordata > Mammalia > Artiodactyla > Bovidae > Bos > Bos indicus. The sequence goes on along the minus strand of NC_091764.1, from coordinate 41,230,201 downwards.
CATATATGGCCTATATTATTTTGGAGTACATTCCTTGTACATCTTCTTCTTGCAAGTTTTTTTTTTTTTTATCATCAATGTTGAGTTTTGTCAAGATTTTTTTTGCATATATTGAGGTATCAGTGATTCTTAAGTGGTGGGGTTAGTGAGGATAGTAAAAACTGGGTGTGATTTTAGCCTCCTAATATTTCTTCACTACACTTTTGGAAAATACCATTCTTAGTCTTGATGTTTTTAGGGGAATGGTAGGCTCATACTTTTCCTAGGGACAGGGGAAAGGTATTCACAATGTGGTTCATGTGGGCATATGAAAAACCAAACTCATGAGCTCTAATATTCAATTTTGGCTTTTCATTGATGGAGGGATGAATCTTGGGGCTACAACAACCACCTTGTGACAATAAGGGAAGACCTTGTTGGAGAAGGGACACAGCAGAACCCAGAAATGGAGGCTTCATTGAAATTTGACTATCAAACTGAAACAAGTTCTATCTCAGAATTGTTCAGTTATGAGAATCAATAAATTCCAATTTAAGTTTTCCATCACTCAAAACTATGGAGGTAGGAAAAACAGGTTAAACCAAATGCCTCTTATATTGTCAGAAGAAGTGAAGAAAAGCATTTCAAACTGGACCAGTATCTTTTGAAGTTTCGTATTTGGATTTACAAACAATAAATAAAATACTGCTGTCCACCAGATCTCCTGCTGCTAGATATTAGTTTGAAATTCAGATTCTGCCTTTGTTGAGGGTCCCTACAACCATTCTCAGTCTTGATGATGATTATGATGTATTACAGCAAAAAGATTCAAAGTAAAAATCAACAAGGGAAAAAGCCTATTACAGTGAAGTCTTTAGGAAACAGGTGCAAGCTTCCAAGAGTCTACCAGCTTAGTTACACATGACATGCTTAATTTCTTCAGTAAGGAATTGTCACAGCACCTGTGAAATGTCTACCCCAGGAATTTCATTAATGAAATCAGTGCCTATGGTATATAATGGGGGCTAGTCTTATAGGCCAGAGGATCCTAGAAGATCCAGTAAGAGAGTCCTCTCACTGATGGAGTAAATATAGCTCTGGATTTAAGGGCTGTGTCAATTCTTCATTTACTCCCTGAATTGCAGCTATTTGTGCTTTTATATTTTCTGTATTTCCTTGGTTCTTTAAAAATGAATGATAGAAATAGTTATTTGCTTAAAAATGTTTTTGTAGCCTGTCTGAAGCAAAACAGATATTCAGTATAATACACACTGTTTATAAAAATGTTTTAGGCATATACACAGTGAGCCAATCTTGCCATTTTGAGAAAGTTTTAAATCACTATAGGAAATCGTTTATCATTCACGTTCCCAAACACCAGCCAGAGGCCAACCACAAAATCCAGTGTTCCTAAGGATAGTAGTCTTAGACCTGCTATGTTAACTCTTTCCTGAACACTTCTTTTTAAAAGTTATTTATTTATTTGGCTGTGCTGAGTCTTTGTTGCTGCAAGCGCTTTCTCTAGTTGCAGCAAGTGGGGCCTTCTCTCTAGTTGTGGTGCAAGGGCTTCTCACTGCGGTGGTTTCTTTTATCGTGAGCACAGGCTCTAGGGAATGCGGGCGTCAGCAGCTGTGGCACATGGGCTCAGCAGCTGGAACTTGCGGGTTCTAGAGCACAGGGGTTAGTTGCCCCATGGCATGTTGAGTCTTCCTGAATCAGGGATGGAATCTGTGTCTCCTGCAACGGGCAGGTGGACTCTTAACCACTGGACCATAAAGTCCCATGCTATCTTTCTTTTGGGATTCCTCAAGACTTTAAGTTGGAAAATCTCTCCTTTAATTACTGCTGTGGAGACTTATTCTTGTTTGCCAGACTGGACATTATAGGTATTGCAGAAGAATTCAAAGTCCTACCATTTGCCCTCTTCTGATAGAAGGAATGACCTCATTTCAAGCTCCTTTCTTTATAAGACCTGCTCTATGGCAGCCAAGTAAACCAGACTACAAACCACTGGGGTTCAGGGCAATGCTCTTTATTTTTGTATCCAGACTTCTTAATACCTCATACTTCTTTAATACACATTTTTAGATGAATATCTATATCCCAAGATGTAAACCTGCCAAGCCCCTGACCTAAAGAACCCTGCATACTGCCTTTTTGTTGTGAAGTTGTCCTTTAAATGTATGTACACATGTTCATACATATAAAAGGCATGCACCTTCTGACATAGACTTGGGTATAGGCAAATTAACCAAGTGTCAGCAATAGAATGGCTGCTTCAGTTGCTGGAGCTAAAACTAGTTTACCACTTCAGCTAAGAAGTCATTAAATTAACTTGAAGAACACAAATACGCCTATAGAAAAGGACTTATGTTCATATGAACAATTTTAAAATGACAATTTTAAAATCAGAATAACTTGCTGGTCTCATCAGGCACAACAACTGAATTGGAAATATATTTTATTTTTCTACAATATTCTGAACACTGTACTGAAGAAAAGTGGTGAGCATTTGGTGGCTAGGAAATCTACCTAGAAAATAAATGCCCTGCATTCAGTATTGCTGTCTTGCTGCTCTGGCTGCTCTCCACAGATCCCAGATGTAATATGCTCATAAGCAGCCTGTAATACTGTTCATCCAAGCTGCACAGTGTGCTGTGAGACTGGCAGCCTCCCTCTGTGGGAATCATGGCTGCAGATGACTAGCTGAAAATAAACTAAATTCCAGGCTGAATGTATCATCATGATTTTAATTAAGCTTATGGAAGACTTGCTTCAATTTGTGGCATTTCTACCCCTTTCTTACTTAGAATACTATCTCTAGATAAATAAGGCATTTTGAATCAAAGTACAGTAAACACATAAGAGTGAATTTTCCCCAGTTTAAGTGTTACAAATGTTGCTGATTTTAGTTTAGAATGGTATCTTTAAGACAGCTAATGTCTGTAAATATTAACATTCTAAAGTATACTGCAGAATTACAGATCTAACCTAAAGAGGAAAGTCCTGTTCCAAATTCAAACAAATGCTGATATGGCACAAGTCTTCTATTATACGAAAATACTCCCCCTAAAATTTCTGCACCTCCATGGTTAACCCATTCTATTATCTCTCACAGATGAGATCTTCACTGAAATTTTTTATCAAAATGTCTCTGGGTGTGGTGGTGAATAATAATTGTTGTTAGGTAAATTATATTTGACTTGACTTTAACATATTTATAATTTTACTTCTCAAGTAAAATAAAACAGCTGATTTAAAAGATTTTTATAACCAGAAAAATATCCAAAATCCTAAAAACACCTCAACTTTTCTGCTATAGACCAACCTGTTTGTGATAAAAATTCATGTTAGTTAGATAAGCTCTAATTCTTGCATATAAAGAACTGTGGTTTGCTTTCAATGGAGACCATTTTAGAAGGCACAGCTTCTTATCGGCTTTTATATACCCCTAGCTCTCAGTCTCTGAAGGCAATAACTCCAATTCTCCTTTTTTATCTTAAGGAAAGAAATTGAGGCTGTGGGTAAATTATTACCTGAAACTCTATTTAAACAACAAAAGCAAGCTTGTTAACTAAATTTCTACAGGGGTAACTGTTAAATCCTACTATTTATGAGGATTAAATTTATATGTGCACACATGCATATTCATACATATTAGATATATAAATCGTTAGATAACTTTCCCCAGTGTTTTATCTAATCTGGAAGAAACAGTTAATTTCATCAATTTCTATGACTGTTAAACCTGTTTTTGTTCTACTTGGTCTCTGCTCTGTTCTATGTTGCTGGGCAACCGAGAGGATGAGGATGAAGTGGTAGAAGAGAAGATGTCAGTTGCATTATTCAGGCCAAATAAACATTAAATCAATTACTAAAATTTACATTAAAGTGAGAGCTACTTAAATACAGAGGGCTCATATGTCTTCTATGACTATGTTGAATTAAAAGTTGATAAAATAGAGATGATTGCATTAATGTTTCTTTCCCCTCTTTCCTTGAAGCATGAAAGTAGGTAAAATCATTGTGAGGGAAGACAAAGTAGGTAAGATAAAATTCGTTTTGCAGTGTCTGTTAGGAAAAGAAAATGTATATTTACTTGGTTATTTTTATAAATAAAAAAATCAAGTGGTTTGCTTTTTGTCTCTTTGATTTCTTCCATTGTATATATTGAACTATTTATAAGCAGAAACTAAGTAAATTATTAATAACACACAAGTCAAAGTAAACAAATAGAAGTCTTACAATATTTATATGCTATCATACTGATGCTTAATTTAGTTGTTGTTATTCCATTTTAGTAACCTTTTACAATTTTCTTCATAATTAACATAATGTATGAACCATATAAACAGGAAAGTCATTCTATTTTATTGGCTGTAACAAGTAGGGGTATGTATTTAGTCATTAAAATGTCTACATATTCATAAAAATTCATCAAGATATAAAATGAAAGAACATATTTGTATTACTTATAAATCTAGTGAAAAAATTTAAATTGACTATGCTGATTCCTTATTTAATTTTCTAAATTAAGAAACAAGTCATTTGTTCAATGAGTTTACAAGCCAATCCCTAGCTTACAAAATTTCAAAAATCTATTTGTGTGGCTCTTAGGATGAGTTTTCTCATAAAAGGAAGTTAGAGGCCCTCTCACAAAACCCTATTAAATCCATTATCTACCTGATATATAATACTGATAGAATATAGGACCAATCCATAATATAGGAGTGATATTTTAGTAGGAAGGTGTGTTTCATGATCTAGTTTTGAGTGCTAAAATTACCTATCTCCTACATGTTATCTTGGAAATATAATCTTACTACTCTTGTGTAGAAAACTCTCTGCTTATGAAACAGAAAGTTCTAAAGGTCCACTAGATTCTTATTCTGGGAGTACTTTCTCTTTTACATGTATTTGCCTACTTGATTATTTATCCACTGATTCTAACTCTACTTTAACTCAAGTGCTCTCTCTCCTTCCCTAAGTAATAGAAAATGCAACTTTAGACTCTATACTCCTAATCTACCCATTCTCTTTCCCTGATCATTCTACCTTTACAACCACACCTTCAAAAGTTCTAGTGTTTTGGAACCATGGTGAGAGCTACATGAGAACCACAAAAGAAGCAAGGGGGAACTTCAAAATTTATGAATCGTAAGAAGGAGACTGCTGCTGCTAAGTCACTTCAGTCGTGTCCGACTCTGTGTGACCCCATAGACGGAAGCCCATGAGACTCCCCCATCCCTGGGATTCTCCAGGCAAGAACACTGGAGTGGGTTGCCATTTCCTTCTCCAATGCATGAAAGTGAAAAGTGAAGGTGAAGTCATTCAGTCCTGTCTGACTCTTAGCAACCCCATGGACTGCAGCCTACCAGGCTCCTTCGTCCATGGGATTTTCCAGGCAAGAGTACCAGAGTGGGTTGCCCTTGCCTTCTCTGAAGAAGGAGACTGAGGGGTATCTTTTTTCTTACATTTCTTTTCTCAGTTTATTTCAACAACATTAAGGAAAACAGAATAAAGTTGCATGAAGGTGAAGGTGAAATAGATTCTAATGGTGAAACATGAAATGTTCTCTTGTTATTCCTACCCGTTGTTGGATGCCCTAATAGTAAATCTCCCTTCTGCCCTCATCTCCCACAGACAACCAAAGACTTACGTCCTTGCTTTGGGATTATAGGTAAAGGGAGAACCATGTGGCTACATTCCTTTCCTCAAAACTCAAAGAGGAAGAGAAACCTAGATTTGACATAACAGACTGTGTTTATGGAGGAAAACAGAGAAATGGAGAAAGAAGAAAAGAGGAAGGGAAGAGAAAGAAAACCAGGGTGTTGCTGAGGAGAACAGGATGAAGGTTAAGGGGGAGATGCTGGGGATGTAAACATATTGGGATGGTGGTGCTAGAGGTGAGTTTTAGGAGAGTGAAGAGGTGTTTCCTTGACTTCATACATGCGTGTTAAGTCACTTCAGTCGTGTTCGACTCTTTGCAACTCCAAGGACTGAAACTCGCCAGGCTGCTCTGTCCATGTGATTCTCCAGGCAAGAATACTGGAGAGGGTTGCTATTTCCTTCTCCAGGGGATCTTCTCCACACAGGGAAGGAAGCCACATCTTTTCTGTCTGGCAGATGGGTTATTTACCGCTAGCGCCACCTGGGAAGCGCCACCTTCTTTGACTTCACTTTCATCCTAATATCTAGATAAGAACGTCTCCTTGGACCACAACTGCTGAGAGGCCTTGACTGCAGGGGTAAGGCAAAAAGCAAACAGGGTTTGCTATTGGGGAGGACCAGAAAAACAGACTTTGTATGTATGAAGAAGATGGAATGAAATTGTATGGGGCAATTCAGAACAGGTATGTAGCTGATAACAGGGCCTGAACAGTTATTTATAAGTAAAGAATACAGACAAGTCAGAGATGGATTATATTAAAATAAGACATGAAAATTAATAAGTATTAAGAGGTTTTCTTAAAATTATTATATTGAAAAGGGAGTAATTCATGAGGGTATGACAAGTAATGATTACATCTACTGACATACATACATTTTCCATGTTTGGAAACCTCTAGGATAGAGATTAATAACAGGAAGAAAATTAATATTTTGACTACCCAATTTTCAAAGGATTATAATAAGATTTTTCTATCAAACATTGCTGTGAGGTCTAAATGTATAATATTTCTCAATCTTTATATGTCATTTCTTCTTATTTCTAAATTCTACTTTAAATATGCTTTTCTTTTCTGAAATTAGCTTTACAGAATGAGAGGAATGGCATTTACAATAGGACTGACAAATTTACCCAATAACAAAATACAAACAGCTTGTATCTGTCAATAACGTGGCAAAGAAAAATTTGCCAAACAATTTTTTTCCATTTGGTGCTCTTTGTTTTGCCTACCATGAATATTTCAAAAGAATGTTTAACTTTCAATTTATTGCTATAATATTGCTGAATACTCATTACATATATACAAGCTTGATATAATATGTCCAAAGCTACAAAAATAAAAAAAAAATTAATGTTGACTATGAATAAATTTATTCCATGTTTTTTTCTTTCTGAATTCAAGTTGTTCAAATGGTGCTAATAAAAATCTTTATCAAATTTCATTTAAATTTAAATAAGAAAATGTAGGTAATTTGTATGGTGTGGGTAATCAATGAAGACCAGTTCTCATTTCTTTCAGATATTTTTTTATGTTAATTAACATAGAGAATGTCTCCCTAGACACATAGGGAATTCATAAATCTTTAGCTGTCTCCATCATTCATTGCCACAACTTCAAGTTACAGTAAAAAATAAATCACTGGAGTGGGTAGCCTATCCCTTCTCCAGCAGATTTTCGCAACCAAGGAATCAAACCTGGGTCTCCTGCATTGCAGGTGGATTCTCTACCAACTAAGCTATGAGGGAAGCCCATGGATATTTGTAATAAAAAGCAAATTAAAAGGAGCTCTGGTATTTTACTACACATACACAAAATGAGAGAGTAAGGGAAGAGCTCTGGCCTACTATTCTGTCTGGGGTGATTAGGAGACAACAATTTCCCCTCTTCTAAGAATGGTCCTTAGATCCACGAAAGTTAAATGGCTTTCTCAAGAGCTCTTAGAAAAAGGAAAAACTAGACCCGCCTCCCTGTGTGGTACTGTCTACTGTGTCACATAAAAATACATTTCCTTCTTGAATAATTAATGCACAAACACATTAGCAATTATGGAAACTGATATTTATTACATGGGTAATTCAATTTTAATAATTGCTATATTTAAATAAATATATCTATATTCAGGGTCTTCCCTGGTGGCTGTGTAAAGAATCTGCCTGCAATGCAGGAGACTCAGGTTCAATCCCTGGGTTGGAAAGATCCCCTGGAGAAGGAAATGGCAATCCCCTCAAGTATTCTTGTCTGGCGAATCCCATGGGCAGAGGCGCCTGGTGGGCTACAGTCCATGGGGTCGCACAGAGTTGGACATGGCTGAGCGACTAAGCAGCAGTTGCATCTATATTTTAAAAATTTAACCATTTCTTTGAGGTGAATAGAAAGTATGTATTTATGCTCTAACCACCCATATAGCATAGTTAATACCTGAAGAAATGTCAAGTGATTTTTTAAAAAGGATATAACCATTGTCAAGACACCAATGTGTTATAGGTGATATTTTTTTAAGTCTGAGATACTCCTTTCAGATATAATTACTGACTGACATTAATACAAAAATACATTTGGAATATTAATACTAACAGCTTGCCTCCTGTAAGATGGATACTCTCTTTTGTTCTTTTGCACTCCATCTGTTACAGCGGAGGAAATCAATAACCTTGGGAACCCAAAGAACACGTCTAGCAGCTGCAGGGCTCAAAACTTTTGTTTAACAAATTGTCATTCTCTAAGACTTCCTGACCTAAAAAATAGTACTACAGCCTGGTGGGGCTGTGGGTGTATGAGCATGGTTGGGTATGAGTGGTTTGATTAGCAGGTTTGGCTAAAGAAAAACCACATGTCCAATCTTATTCATTTTAATACAAATCTGTATTTCATTGATCTTTCACGTATTTAAGGGAACAATATTCTCTATCATGTGTTCTTACTAGATACTCAGAGCACATGGCAGGCTGAATATGTTCAAACTTTGGCCTTGGAAAAAATATGATTAAATTTAGCATAAAACAACAATAGAATTTGGATTTTTATTAGTCTGCTTTTTATTTACTGACCTGTCTTAAGAACATCACTGTTGTACTGATTCTTTCATTTACTGACACTATTTTAAAGATACCTATTTTGCTGCTTGGTCATTTAATATAAATATCTCTTTAGATATATAACCTGTTTTGTTGTTGTTTTAAGATCTTGTTACCTCAACATCTGTTGCTTCCCTTGTGATAATTAGGTTTAATAGAAATTAGGGAATAAAAGGAAAAAAGAACAAGAGGACTTATTAAATAGGGCATTTAATGTAGCCCTTACTCTTTCTTGGCATTTTTTTCAGCCTCCAATTTATATTATGTTTCAATGTAAGAACAGCACCCCAAATTCACAGTCTCCCCCTTCCCTTTTTTTCCCCCTGTTACTACTAGATAAATTTCATTTCCACTGCCTTCTGCAGTGTTGGCTCCCTTCCTTGAGATAGGGTCTGAGAAGCTTCTGAGTACCAAGGAAATTACTGAGTTGTAAACTAAGACAAAATCTAATATCAAAGTCCTTTACCTGGAAATTTAAAAGAGTCAAGGACAGTGGGGGATGTATCCAAAAATCAGGACTATATAGACAGGAGTAGGGAATGATGTAGCATCAAAGGTATGCAAGACACACTGCCAGGCAGGATAATGGAAGATTGGCAATATTGCTGCTCTTTAAGAGCGCTTCCTGCATACAGGGTTCTCAGGAGGCAGGTAAGGTGGTCTGGTATTCCCATCTCTTTAAGAATTTTCCACAATTTGTTGTGATCCACACAGTCAAAGGCTTTAGTGTAATCAATGAAGAAGCAGATGTGTTTCTGGAATTCTCTTGCTTTTTCTGTGATCCAACAGATGTTGGCCATTTGACCTCTGGTTCCTTTACCTTTTTAAAATCCAGCTTCTGTATCTGGAATTTTTCAGTTCACATACTGTTGAAGCCTAGCTTGGACAATTTTGAGCATTACTTTGTTAGCATGTGAAATGAATCCAAGTGTATGACAGTTTGAACATTCTTTGACATTGCCTTTCTTTGCGATTGGAATGAAAACTTTTCCAGTCCTTTGGCCACTGTTGAGTATCCAAATTTGCTGGCATATTGAGTGCAGCCCTTTAATAGCATCATCTTTTTGGATATGAAATAGTAATACTAAGAAAAAGTGATAAGAAATTCTACCAGGACTACCAATTCTGGACAAGATGAACTACCACAGGCTTGAGAGAGTTAATTCTTAGATAGGTTGATAAGGTGTCCAGGGCCCCCAAGGAGGAGAAAGGGGTCTAGGGCCCTCAAGGACAAGAAAAGGACAAGCTTTTTTTTCTACATTCCTTTGTTTCAGTCGAATAAGTTTTTTTTTTTTTAACTCTGAGTTGTTATGACAACAATCTTTAAGACTAACTTTCTTTAAGCCCAGAGCTAATGGATTACACAATAAAAACACCTCATCTTGCTCAAGGGTGTGTTTTTTCTTAAGCTCTGTATTGATAATTATATAACAACAATGTATCCTGCTTAAAGACATGTTTCTCCTTCTTAACAAGAACCTTCTGACTAATTTAATGTTGTGGGAGTGGGTCTGGTAAGATCTTTCTATTGTTAGTTCTAATCTTGTTATTTTAAGATGTATATTGTGGAAGTGGGTCTGGAAAAAGTATATAAGGCCTTGATAAGACTGGGCACTTTCCACCCCCACTTCTGTTGTCTATGTCAGAAGCTTTCTCTGTACTTTTTCACTGTAATAAAACTTCTGCCACACAAACGCTCTGAGTGATCAAGCCTGGTCCCTGGCCCCAGAACTACATCTTTGTCTTCGGAGATCACAAATCCAACATTGTTCACCGTAAGCGATCAGGCTGATGAATTTCTTTCCCAAGCAAATCCCAGAGCTATCACAGATAATACCGAGTCTTTGTGGTTTCCAGAACCTTACTTAGAAAATAAAACACCAACTATAACAATAAAAAACTACAAACAAGAAACCCTAGGAAACAAGAAGTTGTTCTAACATGGTGCTCTGCTGTGCTCAGTCGCTCAATCATGTCTGACTCTTTGTGACCTCATGGACCCACTAGGCTCCTCTATCCATGGGGATTCTTCAGGCAAAAATACTGGAATGGGTTGTCATGCCTTCCACCAGATCTTCCCAACCCAGGTAGGGAAAGATATAATCTAAAGATGAAGAGTCAAAAGCCATAGACTTGGACTGGGAACAGCTCTCTAACTGGCCCCTTTTCACTTGCTGGAATACCCTGGTTAAAGTATCACATGCCCAGTCATGTCGATGTGACAAGGAAGGGGCACCTCCAGCTCAGTATCACCCAGAAACAGCAGGTTAACATCAAGGCAGCTCTGGAGCTCTGCTAAAGTAAGAGCTTTAACCTGGGACTGACTGCTGACCAGGCCCCTAGTGTTCTCTCTCCTTCTCTTCTGTACCTTGTATAAACTCCACAGGGCAGATAGTTTTAATAGCTTTGTTTCCTTCCTCAGACCTAGGATAATACGTGTTACAAAACAAATAACCATTAAATAGCTGCTGAATGAGTAGGGGAAAAAACAAGAGTGGTCTGAGATGTGATCACAGATACATAGTCTAGGAAGAGGTACTAACCTCATAAAATGTAACACATAGTTACAGATCCTCTGAGAAGTATCTTAGAGGATGTGCTATAACAAGAAGAAAAATGAATTTCAGACAAAGCAAAGAGATAAGGGAATCAATGGCAAGGAATAACAGTAGATTTATTGCTAACAGAATAAATATAAAAAATATAGAACAAAAACTCCAAATTGTTCCAACATGAAAGGAAGGAAGGTCATAGTAGTGAAGTCTGTTGGAGGATTGCTAGGATTCTTGTTGAGGTAGAAGACAGAGATACAAATTTTACACATTAGGAGGGAAAAAATGTATGATGAATAATAATAATGAGAGATAACAAAATATATATAATTTTTAACTTTCAAACAAAAAAATTAAGTCTGAGCTGTCAACATAATAGAAGGTAGAAAAGGAGGAAAAAGAAAACACAATAAAAACACAAAATTAGATGAAAGAAATAAAATCTCCATACAATAAAAAGACAAGACCACGTTCTTCAAATTCAGTGATCAAAAGACTCAGATCAGATTTATAAAAAATCTAGTAATAAACTGTCCACAAAAGACAAAAAAGCATTGATGAAGAAGAAGGAAAGAAATACATAGGATAAATATTAACCAAATTAAAGAAGGAAAGAAATATATAAGGTAAATATTAACCAAATGAAAGATTAAATAGCAAATTAAATATTAGAGCAAACAATTTAAGAAGAAAAGAAACATACTTTGGTCATAAATATAGTGTATTAATAAGACATAAAACTCATAAATGTAGTATATTAATAAAACATAATATATATATATATATATCCAATTGAAATTTAACCACTAAGATGGAAGAGGTATAATTTTTCACTGGACATTTTAATACAACTTGCTTAGAAATGCATAGATTATGTAGAAAAAAAGAAGCAAATGCAGAGTTCACGTGAATTACATCATTAACAAGCCTGATCTTAAAATATAGATATAAACTTTACCCAACAAGCTAAATGCTTATTTTTTTAAGAATATATGAATGTTTTATGTACTGTCACTCTTTCAACAACTTCTAATTAGGTTTGTTCCATTTTTATAAACAGGGCAACCCAAGTGTTGACCCTATACAAACCAGGATCAAAGTTACTACCAATTGTAACCTACTTCTTCTGTGTTTTTGTTTTCTAAAGGATACAGCGGCTTCCCAGAAAAAGTAATGGTGATGCAGAGATTCTGGTCACTTCAAAATGGACTCCCCTGATGTTTCACTGAGACCAAAAGGATCTCTCAGCATCTTGATTTCTAAATAAAATTCAACTAAACTTTAAATAATAAAAGGAAGCTAATATAAAAAGGTCAAGAAACCAAATAGTTAAATCAACTCATAGTTAAATGATGTGCAAGTAACATGACAAATTATACAACCCATAAGAGCTAAATAAGTGAGGAAGTTCACCATGTCAAAGGCTGTGTGAGACGCATCTGAAGCACTAGGATGAAATTAAATAGTTTTTCACATAAAGTAAAAGAGTGGAAACACTGAAGCTATGCATTCTATTTGAGAAATTGAGAACTTAAGAAATGGAATGTCTGCTTACAACAATGGTGGAATAACAGGTCCTGAATTTACCATACTACACAAAGCAATCAGAAAATCAAGTGAAATATAAGAAACTAGAGTTTTGAGACTTTGAAAAGTAGTCAGCACAGGACAGAGAACACTGAGAGAAGGGAAGATGAGGTGAACTCTACAAATGGCACAGCTAGCTTCCAGCTTGTAGCACAAAGGAACTCAGTAGTGGCCAGGAGGGTTGCATAGAGAAAAAGAGTACTCCAGAGGTCTGCCATCAGCTCTCCAAAGCCTCTGGTAAGCAATGCTCGGTGCATGTGTGTGGAGAAACAACATGCAAAGAACTACCAACTGAACAGTTGGGAGAAAAGTCCTCCAGAGCTCACGTGGGTCAGGAATAATTTGTGTACACACCAGCCAGAATGGATACTAGCCCAATACTCATACAGGGCTTTGAGTAAAGTCTTTACCATGGCATTTATCAGCAGTGTGCACACTGAAATTAATTCTGGAAATTTCCCAATAATGCTTAAAAGCAAGATTTGAAAGGACCATGTGATTTACAAGTAACTGAACTATATCCTGTCGGAAACAGTAAAGGGTCTATTTTACCCTATTTGTAAGCTAAAAGTAAATGTGCTTGTTTCACAGATGCTAGAAGACACAGACTATTAGATCAAAGGCAAAGGATTTCATCACACACGGAAGAGTAAGCAGCATGAGTATCATATACTTTCAGTGGTTCTTCCTTGCCTGGGAAGTCCCTTGGTAGCAAACACAACATATATAGCTTAAATTATAGGCCATAATCACAGACCTTGGGGAAACGTGCCATTTTTAAAGCAAGTGAGAGTAAGTTTGGTGTTTCTCTGATGAGAGATATCTTTTTCTCTAGACTGTTTACTGCAAATGCCACCCAGAGAAATGGCCTTACAGCTGATAAAGAATACATAAAAACTCTTAGAACTCATTTATAACAAGACGAACAACTCAGTAAAATAAGGGTGTGCAATTTGACCAAGTGTTTCAACTAAAAAGATATATAGATGGCAGAACCAACACCCTGGGGAAAGAATATCATAGTCCAGGAGCTAGACCAAGATAGTGAGACAAGAGTCTTCGGAATTCTCCTCCTCCCATGAAAACATGAAATGTACAGCTAACAAATGGAGCTACTCCCTCCAAGAGAAATCCAGAAACTAACTGAGTGACCCCTAAACATCAGGTGACAGAAAATACCCATATCAAAATTGATAGGAAAGGCTGAGATACAACCCACCCTTGGCATCATACCATAATCAAGATGGAACCCTGAAATCCCAGCTTCTCCCTGGTAAGTGAAGGGTATAGACTACATATCCAGTGCCTGAACTTTTAAGGTTATCACCAAAGGGACTGACCCCCAAATGAAGAAGCTCTGAAAGTTAATGGGGTGTGCAATCACAAGTCCCACAGGACTATAGCAAACAAAGAATCAGTTGTTACTGGGTGCATGAACACCACTGTGGCTATCCCCTTGGAGCTTAGCAAAGAGGGAACAGCCAAAAGATCCCAACTGAGAAGACTTTCATGCAAAGATGGGCTTGATAAAAGACAGAAAGATCATTGACCTAGAGCCGGACATCCTGGAATGTGAAGTCAAGTGGGCCTTAGAAAGCATCACTACGAACAAAGCTAGTGGAAGTGATGGAATTCCAGTTGAGCTCTTTCAAATCCTGAAAGATGATGCTGTGAAAGCGCTGCACTCAATATGCCAGCAAGTTTGGAAAACTCAGCAGTGGCCACAGGACAGGAAAAGGTCCATTTTCATTCCAATCCCAAAGAAAGACAATGCCAAAGAATGCTCAAACTACCGCATAATTGCACTCATCTCACATGGTAGTAAAGTAATGCTCAAAATTCTCCAAGCCAGGCATCAGCAATACATGAATCATGAACTTCCAGATATTCAAGCTGGTTTTAGAAAAGGCAGAGGAACCAGAGATCAAATTGCCAACATCCACTGGATCATTGAAAAAGCGAGAGTTCCAGAAAAACATCTATTTTTGTTTTATTGACTATGACAAAGCCTTTAACTGTGTGGATCACAAGAAACTGTGGAAAATTCTGAAAGAGATGGGAATACCAGACCACCTGACTTGCCTCCTGAGAAATCTATATGCAGGCCAGGAAGCAACAGTTAGACCTGGACATGGAACAACAGACTGGTTCCAAATAGGAAAAGGAGTACATCAAGGCTGTATATTGTCACCCTGCTTATTTAACTTATATGCAGAATACATCATGAGAAACGCTGGGCTGGAAGAAGCACAAGCTGGAATCAAGATTGCCAAGAGAAATATCAATCACCTCCGATATGCAGATGACACCACCCTTATGGCAGAAAGTGAAGAGGAACTCAAAAGCCTCTTGATGAAAGTGAAAGTGGAGAGTGAAAAAGTTGGCTTAAAGCTGAACATTCAGATAACTAAGATCATGGCATCTGGTCCCATCACTTCATGGGTAGTAGATGGGGAAACAGTGGAAACAGCGTCAGACTTTATTTTGGGGGGCTCCAAAATCACTGCAGATGGTGACTGCAGCCATGAAATTAAAAGACGCTTACCCCTTGGAAGGAAAGTTATGACCAACCTAGATAGCATATTGAAAAGCCAAGATATTACTTTGCCAACAAAGGTCTGTCTTGTCAAGGCTATGGTGTTTCCAGTGGTCATGTATGGATGTGAAAGTCGGACTGTGAAGAAAGCTGAGCACCAAAGAATTGATGCTTTTGAACTGTGGTGTTGGAGAAGACTCTTCAGAGTCCCTTGGATTGCAAGGAGATCCAACCTGTCCATCCTAAAGAGATCAGCCCTGGGTGTTCATTGGAAGGACTGAAGCTGAAACTCCAATACTTTGGCCACCTCATGTGAAGAGTTGACTCATTGGAAAAGACCCTGATGCTGGGAGGGATTGTGGGCAGGAGGAGAAGGGGATGATAAAGGATGAGATGGCTGGATGGCATCACTGACTCGATGGACATGAGTTTGAGTGAACTCCAGGAGTTGGTGATGGACAGGGAGGCCTGGCGTGCTGTGATTCATGGGGTCGCAAAGAGTCGGACACGATTGAGCGACTGAACTAAACTGAGAAGACTTTCCCTGGAAGAGGTTTGACTATATACTTTACTAGCTGCTTCCCAAGGAGCCTGCATCTAGGTTCACTTTGGGCCACTGATGGGTCTTGGCACACCCTCTAGTACTGGGAGACACTAAGAACAATGACAGCGGCTTGGACATGCAATCTCAATCCTTCTCATGCATAGTTTTCAGTTCAGAGTAGGTTTTGCACTCCTATAAAAATCTAACACAGCCACTAATCTGATAGGAGGTGGAGCTCAGGTGATAATATGAGTGTTGAGGAGCAGCTGTAAATACAGATGAAGCTTCACTTGCTTGCCCATTGCTCACCACCTGCTATGCAGCACAATTCCTAGCAAGCAAAGGCTGGTACATGGACTGGGGGTTGGGAATCCTTGAATTGTTGAATAGAGAATTAAAAATAATAGTAATAAAGATGCTAACTGAGGTCAGAGGAAAAATGCATAAACAAAGTCAGAATGTAAACTAAGTAACAGAAAATATAAATACCAAACAGGAATCAAAGAGCCTAAGAACACTATAGTATCAGTAGTAGTAGTAGTTTAGTAGCTAAGTCGTGTCCAACTCTTGTGCCACCATGGACTATGGCCCGCCAGCCTCCTCTGTCCATGGAATTCTCCAGGCAAGAATACTGGAGTGGATTGCCATTTTCTTCTCCAGGGGATCTTCCCAACCCAGGGATGAAACCCAGGTCTCCTGCATTGTAGGTAGATTCTTTATCCAGTGAACTATGAGGGAACCCCACTTTGTAAGAACACAATACCTAAACTGAAAAAGTCAGTACAGGGTTTCAACAACAAACTAAGGCAAGCAAAAAAAGAACAAGAACTTGAGGCCTGGGCAGTGGATTTTATTCAATCAGAGGAGGAAAAAGAAAAAATGAATAAAAAAGAGTGAAGAGAGGTTAAGAGATTTATAGATCATCATGTATACCAATACATACATGATAGAGATCCCAGAAGAGAAAGAAGCAGAAATATTATGAAAACAAGTAAAATAAGTTTGTTGAACACATCCCTGAACTTGGAAAAGAAACAGACACAAAGCTTCAGGAAGCCCCACGCGTTCTAAGTTATATGAATCACACATTCGGAAACAAACACACTATAATTAGTTTCTCAAAAGTTAGAGACAACCAGCAAATCTCAAAAGTGGCAAGAGAAAAGCAATTTGTTACATACAAGGGAAATCCCACAAGAGTTTCAGTGAACTTTCCAGCAGACACTTTGCAGGACAGAAAGGAACGGAATGATACAATCAAAACACTAAAAGAAAAAAAAAAAACCCAAAACAAAAAACCTCTAACCAAGAATACCCTACCCAGCGAAGATGTCCTTCAGAAATAAAAGAGAAATAAAGAATTTTCATACAAACAAAAGATAAAAGACTTCACTGCACTAGACCAGTCTTACAGGAAATGTTAAAGGAAGTTCTTCAAGCTGAAATGAAAGGATACTAATTAGTAATAAGATAACATGTTAAAGTATAAAACTCAATGTTAAAACTAAACATATAGTCAAATTTCATATAATGAGATTTTTAACGGTGGTGAGGACATCACTTATAACTAGCATAAAAGAATAAAAGACAAAAGTATTAAATATAACTATAACAATTTGTTGATAGATACACTATATAAAAATGTAAAGTGTGACATCAAAAACATAAAATTTGGCAGGAAGAAAGGTAAAAATGTAGAGCTTTATTATGCATTTGAAGTTAAGTTGTTACCACCTTAGAATACACTTTTATAAGATGCTTTATGTAAGCCTCTTGGTAACCACAAAACAAAAAACCACAGTAGATACAGTAAGATCAAGAGAAAGGAATCACTGCAGAAAATCATTAAAACAAAGAAACAGAGTAAGAATGAAGAAACAAACTACAAAAAAGCCATAAAAAAATGAACAAAATGGCAACAGTAACTCATTAACTCCTAATTATTACTTTAAATGTAAATGAACTAAGTTTTCAAGTTAAAAGACAGAATATGACTGAATGAATAAAAAAGTGACTATAATTTTACCTATAAAAGACTTACTTCAGCTTAAAGACCCACATAGACTGAAGGTGAAGGGATTGAAAAAAAGATTTTCTATGAAAATGGAAGCCAAAAGTAAACTGGGTAGACTACCCCTATATCAGACAAAAGAGATTTTAAGCCAAAATTGTAACAAGGGACAAAGGTTATTATATAATCATAAAGGAGTCAGTTCATCAAGAGGATATAACTTTTGCAAATATCTATATATCCAACATAGGAGCACCAAACACATAAAGCAAGCATCTGAAGAAAAAAATAGACAGCAATACAATAATAGTAGAGGACCTCATTTTCAAAAATGGATAGATAATCCAGACAGAAAATCAATATAGAAACACTTGATATGTTAGGGGAAGCACATTGATTGAAACCACCCACCCTGGCCAGGCACCATAGTAACCATTTGTATGAATAGTTTTATGACAGAAGGTCCTGCTAAGGAACACTGAACTAATAAGCCTCCACCAACTGGAAGATTTCAGGAAAGGTCAAAAGGAGACACCACATGACTGACAATCTCCCAGAATCCTTCTCTCTGTCATCCATCTTGGCTGAACAAGGCGTGTACCACCAGGAAGGACTCTGAGTAAGAATTATTGGCTAAAGACAACCCAGAAACTAATCCCATCACCATAAAACCGGAGACTGCAAGCCATGTGACAGAGCTGTTCTCCTGTGTTCCCTCACCCTATTACTCTCCACCCGGGTGCGCTTTCCCAATGAAATCTCTTGCTCTGTCAGCACATGTGTCTCCTCAGACAATTCATTTTTGAGTGTTAGACAAGAGCCCAGTTTTGGGCCCTAGAAGGGGTCCCCTTCCTGCAACAGATATACACTACATGTTATATCACACTGACTGAACAGATATACATGGAATGTTCCATCCAACAGCTGCAGAATACACATTCTTCTCAAGTGCACATTTCACATGATAGATTATATGTTAGGCCAGAAAACAAGTCAATAATTTAGGAAGAGTGAATGCATATCAAGGAGATCCAACCAGTCCATCCTAAAGGAAATCAGTATTGACTATTCATTGGAATTGCTGCTGAAGCTGAAACTCCAATACTTTGGCCACCTGATGTGAATAACTGACTCATTTGAAAAGACCCTGACCCTGGGAAAGACTGAAGGTGGGAGGAGAAGGGGATAGTAGAGTACAAGATGGTTGGATGGCATCACCAACTCAACGGACATGAGTTTGAGTAAACTCTGGAATTGGTGATGGACAGGGAAGCCTGGCAGTCCATGGAGTCGCAGAGTTGGACACGACTGAGAGACTGAACTGAACTGAACTGAACTGAAAGCATATCAAGCATCTTTTCTGACCAGAACTGTATGAAACTTGAAATCAATTATAAGAGGAAAACTAAAAAATCACAACTATATAGAGATTAAACAACATGTTTCTGAACAACCAACAAATGAACACTACTGTCAGGAAGAAGGCAGAAAATAAAGATCAAAGTAGAAATAGAGACAGAAACAAAAAAATGGAAGAGAAACAAACAAACAAAAAAAGTAGAAAAGGTCAATAAAATTAAGAGCCTGTCTTTTGAAAAGATAAGGTAATTGACAAATTTTTAGTTAGATTCACTAAGAAAAAAAAGACAGATAAAATCAGAAATAAAAGAGGAGACACCACAATGATAACACAGGCATTCTAAGGATTATAATAGACTACTATAATCAATTACATATAACGACTACTATAAACAATTATAGACCAAGAAATTAGATAACTTGGGAGAATGGACAAACCCCAGAAACAACACCTACTGGATAATGAAGAAACAGAAAATACTAGCAGACCAATTACTAGTAAGGAGATTAAATCAGTAATCAAAAATCTCTCAACAAAGAAAAGTCCAGTTGAATGGCAGATTGTACCAAACACTTAAAGAATTAATGCCAATCTTTCACATACTCTTCCAAAAAATAAAAAGGAGACTACTTTTGATGCCAGTGTTACTTTGACACCAAAAATAAAAGCATTACAAGTAAAGAAAGTTACAGCCCAATATCCTAGATGAGTGTGATGCAGAAATGTTTAACAAAATATTAGCAAATCTAGTTGAAGAGCATTATAAGGATCATTTGAAATTAATCAAGGAGATTTATTTCAGAAATGTACCCAAATCAATTTAAACACCACATTCATAAAATGAAAGATAAAAGTAACAGAAAATCTCAAAAAATGAAGAAAATCATTGACAAGATTCAATATTTTTTCACAATAAAAATTCTTGAAAAATTTTACAGACTGTACCACAACAGAATAATACTATGTATGACAAGCCCACAGCTAACATCACACTAAAGAGTGGTAAGCTGAAAGGTTGTCCTCTAAGATCAGGAGAAAGACAAGAATGCCCATTCTAGCCACCTTTATTGAAAACAGCACTGAAGATCATAGACAGAATACCAAACAAGAAAAAAAAAATATTTTTCAAGGCATCCAAATTGGAAAGAAATAAAACTGTTTCTATTTTCAGAACATATTTAAAAAATAACTAAGGTTCCGGTTAAAAAATGCTGGAACTAATGAAGAAATTTAGTAAAGTTGTGGGATATAAAATTGATACACAAGAATCAGTTGAGTTTCTATTTACTAGCACTGAACTATTGGAAAGGAAAATTAAGAAAACAATTGCATTTAAAATAGAAGCAAAAAGAAAGAAAATGCTTAGCAATAAATTCAGCCAAAAAGGTGAAAGGTCTGTACACCTATTATTATAATGGATTAATTAAGATAAGACACAAATAAATGGAAAGATGTTCCATTCTCATGGACTGGAAGAACTAATATTGCTAAAATGTCCATATACCAAAAACAACCTAGAGATTGAATGCAATGCCAATCAAAATTCCAATGATATTTTTCACTGAAGTAAACACAAAAAATTCTAAAATGTTTATATGGAACAACAAAGACCTCAAATAGTCAAATCAACCTTGAAAAACAAAAACAAAAGCTGGAGGCATCATGCTATCAAATTACAACCCATATTACAAAGTTGCAATAATCAAAAAAATAGGGCATTGGCATTAAAAACAAATACATAGGTCAATGGAATAGAACAGAGTCCAGAAATAAATCAATGAATATATGGTCAATTATTTTTTAACAAAGGCACTGAAATTATGCAATGAGGAAAGGATAAATAACATTGGGGAAACTAGATATCCACACAAAGTGATAAAATTAGATCTCTATCTCATAATACACACAAAAATCAACTCAAAATGGATAAAATATTGTTAAATGCTATACTTCTAGAAGAAAATATAGGGAAGAAGCTTCCTGACCTTGATCTTGGCAGTGATTTTTTGGATTTGAAACTAAAACCAAGGCAACAAAAGCGAAAATAGACAAGTGGAACTACAATAAACTAAAAAGTTTCTTCACAGCAAAAGAAAGAATCAACAATATGAAATGGCAACCTATGGAACAGGAAGAGATCTTTGAAAACCACACATCCTACTTGTAATTTCCTAAATATGCAAGATAAAATGCTGTAGCAAAAAGCAACCCAATTAAAAAATGGACAAAGGAACTGAATAGAAAGTTTTTCTAAGACTTACAATTGACCAACCAGGACATGAAAAATGCTCAACATCAATAATTCTCAGGGAAATGCAGATCAAAATCACAATGAGATGTTACTTTACACCTGTTAGGATGGCTATTATCAAAAATATAAGAACAAATTCAGGGAGGATCCCTGTACAGTTTTAGGAATGTAAACTTGTACAGACACTACGGAAAACAGTATTCCTATCTGGGTATTGAGGCCATGTATCAAGAATAAAAAACAGAACTACCATGTGATAAAGTGATTCTATTTCTGGATATACAAATGAAGGAAACAAATCTCTATCTCAAAGAGATATCTGTATTCCCAAGTTCACTGAAGAATTATTTGGAATAGCCAATACATGAAAACAATTTGAGTATCTAGTTATGGATATAAAGATAAAGAAAATATAATATTATCCAGCCTTAAAAAGGCAGAAAACCTTGCCACCTGAAACCTGGAAGGCATTAGGCTAAGTGAAATTAGTTAGAGAAAGACAAATACTACACAGTATAGCTTACATGTAGAATTAAAAAAAAAGTCAGTCATAGAAATAGAGTAAGACGTGGTTACCAGGAGTTGGAGGTGTGAGAAATAAAGGTTGGTGAAAGCACACAAATATTCAGGTTTAGGATAAAGAGGGCCTGAGGATATGGTGACTACAGATGATAATATTGTATTGTATAATTGAAATTTACTAAAAGAGCAGAACTTAAGTGTTCTTAGAAAAGAATAAATATGTGATGAGATCGATGTGTTACTTGATGGGGGAAAAGCTCTTTCACAGTGCATACATATATCAAATCCTAAAGTCAGATACTTGAAATATATTACAAATTTCCCAATTATACTTGTATAAAGTTGAAAAAAGATATATGGATAGCAAATAAACAAAAAAAGGAGTACCCAACATTTAGCCATTATGAAAATGCAAATGAAAACCACAGTGAGATTTCAGTTCACCTCCACTAGTATGGCTAAAATTATCAAGACTGACTATATCAAATATTGGCAGGATATGGAAGAACTAGAATTCTCATGGAAATGTAAAATTTTGCAGTCACTTTGGAAAACAATTTGGCAATTTCTTAAAATGTCAAAATTACATGTATGGCCCAACAGTTGCATTTCTAACTATTTACCCAAGAAAAGTAAAAATACATGTCTACTCAATGATTTGTATATATACACTAATAATCTTAATAATGTTGTAATGGCATAAACTAGAATCAATTCAGATATTCATTAACAAAAGAATAATCTTAAAAGCTAATCTATGATGGAATATTATCTAGCAATAATAAGGAAAGAATGACCAGTATATACAACATAAGTCAGTCTCAAAGTCTTACACTAACTGAATGAACCAGACACAAAAGACTCCATATTGTATGATTCTATTTACATGAAACTTTAGAAAAGGCAAGCCTACAGTTATAAAATCAATGGAGTAACTGTCAATGGTCAGGGACAGGGGGACAAATGGACTCGAAAGTATCATGAGACAGCTTTTGGGGGAACATAACTATTCTCTATTATGATGGTATACATTTGTCAAAACTCATATACTTATTCACTTAAAATGATAATTTTTTTTACATGAAACATATCTCACTAGAGTGAGATCAAAAAGACTAGAGAGAAAATATAAATTAACCATACAGTGAAATATAGCTAACTACTATCATGAACTGTTAAATAGATTAAGCACAAAATAGATGAAGAATATTATGAACAACTATAAGCCAATGACTTGAATATCTAAATGAAATAGATCTATTCTGAAACACTAAAAAAAAAAAAGAAAAGAAAAAGAAATAGAAAACACAAGTTTTCTTGGTTAGGATAAAATATAGAAGTTGAAGTATTAAAACTGCATATAGCAACCTAACAATATGGGAGGAAATTAGGAGAACAAGATTTCTAGCAATATATATATATAAATTCACTGTGTATTAAATATGTACATTGAGTTCCTATGGAGAAGGAAAGATGGGGAGGAAATAATAATAATAAAAAAAGAAGAATGGCAATGATAACCTACAAAAACTAACGAAGTAGGTCAGCAAACTACCCTGGTAGCCTAGTGTTTAAGAATCCACCTGCCAGTGCAGGGGACACAGGTTCAGTCTCTGGTCAGGGTGGATTCCAGACGCTGTGAAGCATCTGAGTCCGTGCACCATAACTACTGAGGCTGCGCTCTAGAACCCATGAGGCACAGCCACTGAGCCCGTACGCAACAACTACTGAAGCCTGCACATGAAGAGCCTGTGTTCAGAAACAAGAGAACCAACACAAAGAGAAGCCTGTGCACCCCAATAACAGTGTCCCTCACTTGCTGCAACTAGAGAAAAAGTGTGAGCAGCAACGAAGAGCCAGCTCAGCCAAATACAAATGAATAATTATTAAAAAAACAAAGACGAACCTACGACAGGGCCTTGGTTATGTTTTATATTGGCATAAAAGCCAGTAAGATATAATATAAAGCTTTCAGTAAAGATAATCATATTGACAAATGAATTAACAATGACCAAAGACAAGTCAAGAGCAATGTTGTAACTGGAGGACAACAACAGTGATGCATAAGGTGGTTGTACAAACACTCCCAAGAGGAAGTAAAATACTCATAGGGGAAGGTCATATATCTGATTCAGTCAGAAAGACAAATTATGGCTGAGGAGTCAAAAGCATATGGATCCCTTCTGAAAGAAAAGTTGAACATAGAAGAAGTTTTGAAAAAAAACAGCCCATCAATTTTCAGTGAGTAAAAGATTTAACATTTATTGTCATTTTTCACAGGGAACTTAAAAATAGCCAGGGATGAAACAGAGCTTTTGAGTAACACGTATAAAGAAAGCACAAAATTCTAGGGTTAAAATTATCAAGATCAAGTTGGTTCATCAAAATGACAACCTGACAACCGAGGACACTGCACACTTAAAAATAACTGCAGAATGCAAAATGTCCAAACATTAATCACAGTCATCATGAAGAAATTTTGAAGCTTAAGAGTATATGTGACATAAAGAGCTCAAAGATTGAATCCATCATGACAACTGTGATTCACAGAACGTTTTCTAAAGAAAACTTAAAAAAAAATAATCAAGAAGGCTCAATCACATATCTTAATTCAAAAGACATACAATATCTTCTAAATGCCTTTTTATTATTGCCTATTTCCAACAATCTAACCATCCTCAAAGGACAAGATCTACTGTCGCTGAGAATTAATGTAAGAAGTATAAATTATGTATGATTTTTAAATTCCATTATGGCACAGATGGGCTTCCCTGGTGGCTCAGACAGTAAAGAATCTGCCTGCAATTCGGTAGACTTGAGTTTAATCCTGGGGTTGGAAGATCCCCTGGAGGAGGGCATGGCAACCCACTCCAGTATTCTTGCCTGGAGAATCCCCATGGACAGAGGAGCCTGGTGGGTTACAGTCCAAAGTGTCGCAAAGAGTCAAACATGACTGAGTGATGTTTAGCACACAGAGCACATGGCACAGATACATCTAAGATAGGGCAGTACATAATAGGGAACGTAACTGTACATACTCAGGTGTCAAAATATACAGAAGTTTTCTTATGCTGTCAGTTGTCGGGAGGAAATTTTCTGAGAAATTCAGGCCAGCAGTGTTTCCCTTTACAAAAATTAAAAAACACAAAACAAAACACAGATCTCCCTGTTTGCTGCTAAGGAAAGTGAAAGTGTCAAAACTAATTTCTTCCTGCTACTGCTAAAATCTTAATTCAAAAAACGGAAATCTCGGCTGCTAGTTTAATTGTATATACTATTTGTATCCCAATATCACACACATTGACATTCTAAAACTAAATGGTAATAACCACAAAGGTTAATTATTTTCTTTTCATGTGAGGAGAAAAACACTTTTAAAATTAATCATGTTTTCCACAAATCTTCCCTTGGAACACAGACCTCATGAGGCAGCTGGGTCAGCTTTGGCTCACACCATCGTTACATTCATTATATATTAAAACCATTTATCAAGAGCATAGCATTAACTTGACTTCTGCAAGAATTTTAAGTTCATGTGTTTACATAATTAATGAATGTAGTATCATTATTCGAAGAAGGCAATGGCACTCCACTCCATTACTCTGGCCTGGGAAATCCCATGGATGTAGGAGCCTGGTAGGCTGCAGTCTACGGGGTCGCAAAGAGTCGGACACGACTGAGCGACTTCACTTTCACTTTTCACTTTCATGCATTGGAGAAGGAAATGGCAACCCACTCCAGTGTTCTTGCCTGGAGAATCCCAGGGACAGAGGAGCCCGGTGGGCTGCTGTCTATGGGGCTGCACAGAGTTGGACACAACTGATGCGACTTAGTAGCAGCAGTAGCAACAGTATCATTACTAATGAAAGTAGTATCTCTTGTCTCCTAATTCTGTAAACATATTCTGGGGAAGGAGTATGATTTAAACAATCAAGGTGGAAAATAGAGACAGTCCTTTTCAGGGAGTGTGCTGCTGCTGCTGCTGCTGCGTCGCTTCAGTCGTGCCCAACTCAGTGCGACCCCATAGACGGCAGCCCACCAGTCTCCACCACCCCTGGGATTCTCCAGGCAAGAACACTGGAGTGGGTTGCCATTTCCTTCTCCAGTGCATGAAAGTGAAAAGTGAAAGTGAAGTCCCTCAGTCATATCCGACTCTTAGCGACCCCATGCACTACAGCCTACCAGGATCCTCCATCCATGGGATTTTCCAGGCTACAGTACTGGAGTGGGGTGCCATTGCCTTCTCCGTACACAGGTACTAGTAATTCCATCTTCTTCCCTAACATACAGGACAGAGAAAACACAGCTTTATTCATTCTCCACCCTAGATGATCTCATGAGATTTCAAGAATCCTCTTTCTTAATTACACGATCAAAGTATGTCACATTTCACATACTCATCAACAAATAATTATCAAACATCTGCTAAAGATCATCCACTATGCTGGTAGCAAAAACTAAACATGTTCCCTCTCTTCCCAGAGGTTCCAGCTTAGGGTAGGATACACATATCAATCAAATTTGTACAAATAAATCTAAAGCTAGAATGCAGTAATGACTCCAGAGAAGCATATGGACCTTTGAGAATATGACCTAAACCAAGTGGTCAAAAGCCTTTTCTGATGAAGGGATGATTAAGTAGTTATTAAGAGTGAGCTCACAAAAAAAAAAAAAAAAGGTAAAGGAAGACTATTTATTCAGAAAACACAGCATGGACGAAGTTTCTGACAACACAAATGCCCATAAGGCTAGAAAGCAAAGCAGGCTTTTCCTCTTCCTTTCCCTTCTTTTCTGTTATTCAGCTTATCTTAATTCTCTTTCTTCCCTACTCTCAGTTTCCCATTTCAATTATTTTGAAGTTGAAAAAAGTAGCTTAAGCACAAAAAATCCCTTAACTGACAATAAAAAATGTGCATAAAAATATTAATTAAATACTCATTGAGCACCTATTATGCAAAGCCCTTAGGATTAAGAAACATGGTCACCATATGACACAGCAATCCCACTACTGGGCTCATGTTCTGAGAAAATCATAATTGAAAAAGACACATGTATCCCCATGTTTCTTGCAGCACTATTTACAATAGCTATATGCAGATGACACCACACTTAAGGCGGAAAGCAAAGAAGAACTAAAGAGCCTCTTGATGAAAGTGAAAGAGGAGACTGAAAAAGTTGGCTTAAAGCTCAACATTCAGAAAACGAAGATCATAGCATCTTGTCCAATCACTTCATGGCAAATAGATGGGGAAACAATTGAAACAGTGAGAGACTTTACTTTCTTGGGCTCCAAAATCACTGCAGATGGTGATTGCAGCCATGAAATTAAAAGATGCTTGCTCTTTGGAAGAAAAGCTATGACAAACCTAGACAGCTTATTAAAAGCAGATACATTACTTTGCTGACAAAGGTCCATCTAGTTAAAGTTTTGGTTTGCCCAGTAGTCACGTATGGATGTGAGAGTTGGACTATAAAGAAAGGTGAGTGCCAAAGAACTCATGCTTCTGAACTGTGGTGTTGGAGAAGACTCTTGAGAGTCCCTGGGACAGCAAAGAGATCCAACCAGTCCATCCTAAAGGAGATTAGTCCTGAATATTCATTGGAAGGACTGATGTTGAAGCTGAAACTCCAATACTTTGGCTACCTGATGTGAAGAGCTGACTCATTTGAAAAGACCCTGATGCTGAGAAAGATTGAGGGCAGGAGGAGAAGGGGACGACAGAGGATGAGATGGTTGGATGGCATCACTGATTCAATGGACATGAGTTTGAGTAAACTCCAGAGTTGGTGATAGACAGGGAGGCCTGGTGTGCTGCAGTCCATGGGGTCAGACAGGATGAGCTACTGAACCGAACTGAGAGTATGCTCACACTCCTTGAACCTCCCTGAATTCCAAAGTGCAAGATTCAAACAAGCTGCTAATTAAGGAAGGTGGGAGGTAATGCAAGAAAACAAGGAGAGGTGGGCAAGAAACACCACTACAGCCACAGGACAGGGTCCTAGATCGCCCTGCTGGAAAATATTTAACCTTTGAGTTCTGCAGAAACTAAGGGCCCCACCCAGGTGAAGGATGGTAACTACAAGCCAGCACAAGATTCCTAGAACTCTGTCCTGTTAAATCATCACAATCAAAGGAAGTCACAAACCCTGTAGCTCTCATCCCAAATTTTGCCTATAAAAATTTTTCCCAGAAAACCATTGGGGAGTTCAGGGTTTAGGAGGCATACGTAACAGGACACCTTGCATGATCTTACATTAAACTTTTCTCTGCTCTAAATTTCAAAGTTTCCTTTTGTTTGGCTTCACTGTATATAGGGCAGTGATTAGTGATAACAGGATTGCCTATACAAGAACTGCAAAAGCGGTAGTTTTCAAGTCGAAGAATTGAGTTGTATGTTGTATGTACAATCTCTGCTGTTTTGCTTTGGAAGATTAGCTTGTTTTCAGGTACATGAATTTCCCTCTTTCTTTTCTGTTCCTGGAAAATTATGACCTTCAGATATTAATAACATTTTGGCGAGTCTTTCTGAACTGGGAGGTTTTTGTAATTTGAAAGAAGCCACTGGCAAAGGAAGAGAGCTCTCTCCTGCCCTGCTGTCACATATCAGTGTGTTTAAGCATGCAGGAATATATCCCAGCTATCCCTGCACAGAAAAGTCATGGGAGCTTCTAGCACCTCTACTTGCTTATACTGAGTCAAGAGTTTTCACATGATACACATCACTGCTTAGGAGTCCATGATTGATGATTAACAATCATTCTGCAAAGGGATCAGTGAAGAGCATAGTATTATATTTTTGTATTCTATTTTAATTTGGCAATTCATAATTCTGATTTGGCCATGAGGCAACATTTAAGAATAAAAAACCCTGCATTGAAGAAACCCAGACTGAGCACATTGAATATAATAATAATCCTTGTATGGTCTTAAATATTCTAGCTAAGGGAAAGGAAAATTAAATTATTGCATCATAATTAGAATGCATTTGATGTGCCATAGACTAATTCAAATAACAGATAAAAGTATTATTAAAATCAACTTTTCAATAAGTTAAAGTGACTTAACCTATACATAACAATAAACATTATTTACAAAATATCGTATTCTTTATAAATATATTTATACCATTTTTTAAAAATAAATGAATAAATAAATTAGACATTATCAAAGGCTGAGGGAAAATAGGAATGGGGAATTACTGCTTAACAAGTATATATTTTCTGTTTGGGGTTATGAAAACTTCTGGTAGTAGATAGTGGTAATAGTGGTTGTACAACTTGTGAATGTAATTAATGCCACTGAATTGTATATTTTAAAAGGATAAAAATGGCAAATTTTGTTATATTTTACCATAATAAAGATATACTAAAGACAGAAGCAAAAATAGAAACACTTCAAAAATACAAATCTCTTAGCACCTCAATATCTATTGTTTCCCTCAAAGCAAATTTTACCTGTTTATGAGGCAAAATTATCATATCCACATCTTTTTTGTAAAGACATGAGAAGGAAATGGCAACCCACTCCAGTACTCTTGCCTGGAGAATCCCATTGACGGAGGAGCCTGGTGGGCTATAGTCTCTGCCTAGTGGGCAGAGAGTTGGATACGACTGAGCGAATCCTTAGAAGTAAGTGTATGTAAAGTATACAAACTGTGAAAATAATTAAAACCAAAAACATGCTATTATTTTCATTTCCTCACTAACATTATAATGATTCTATTTTTTGTGAAGTATTTTTATACTTAAGCCTCCAAAATTACATGTATTGAATATAGTGTATAAAAGGTAAATAACAAAAACAAAATAGAATGAAAGAGTATTATGTTAAAATGCCTTTCTCTTCTAAACACATTAATAATGGAAACTCTTAAGCAAATAATAATTGGTGTTTCATAAAACATCCTACAGTTTTTGACTATCTGAAAACCTAAAACATTCTTTAAAACACAATTTTTAAACTTGTTAAAACAAAGACCTTTACCAAATATTCAAGCATACGAGATATGCAGGTTTTCATTTTGATTTCAGTAAGTTATGCGGGAAACTGAATTAGTCATTTAGCAAGTTGAAGGCCTTCACCTTTCACTGACTCCACACAGATACTAATTATGAAGAACAAGTTTCTTTGTTCACCTATGTTAATACACTGCAGATAAACTGCCAAGAACTGTTCCTTTAAAACCACTCTTCAACATTTATTAATATCATTACCCATATTAGGAAATATGATATGTAATATACCCCATGAATGAAAATGTCAGCTTTTCCATATATACAGATATATGATTTGCATTTGCAGTATCAACCTAAAACAAGTCAGAAAAAAGATGAGCTGAATAAATGTATTTTAAATCAAGCTATCAACTCCTGTCATTTATCTTTTACTATTGAATGTCAATCTTTAAAGAAAAACTAGCCATAGAAACACATGTCAATGACTGCATTTCCTTATACCAGCTAAGCAAATAGAGTGACAGTATATTAATACTTAATATATGCATATTTTAAGAAAATTAAAGAAGAGAAGCATTTTTGAATTGAGGGTAATGAAATAGTCAAAAGGCTACAAGTTATGGCTCATAAATTTTAAAATTTTTCACAACGTATTTACTGTTAGATAAATTATTCTGATTTTTACTAAAAAGTCACACAGGTATCTAATAATACTAGTTCCTTACATTACTCCTAACTCATTTCTGAGGGCATTGCCACATTACTTTCAGTTGGTATTTACTTCTATATTAGTCTGTAAGTTGGTATTTTTTCATGAACAGTTTTCTCAGTTCCTATCTATTACTTATCCCCTGTCGCAGGACTTAGTGCCAGTTACTGTTCCTACTACCAGCCACACAAATACTGTGCTCAGACTCCTATTCTCCCAATACTGTTAGAATAGTTCCCCCTTATCTATGGGGGATATGCTCCAAGATCCTCACTAGATGCCTGAAACCACAGATGGTACCAGCTGCTACGTACACTATGTTTTTTTCCTATACAAACATACCTATGGTAAAGTTTAATTTTCAAGTTGTCACAGTAAGAGATTAGCAACAGTAACTACTAATAAAGTAGCCTGATGCTCAAACGGTAAAGCATCTGCCTGCAGTATAAGAGATCCAGGTTCAATCCCTGGGTCAGGAAGATCCCCTGGAGAAGGGAATGCTACCCACTAGAGAATTCTTGCCTGGAGAATTCCATGGACAGATAAGCCTGGTGGGCCACAGTACATGGGGTGGCAAAGAGTTGGACATTACTGAATGACCAACACTTTCACAATTATAATATATACTATAATAAAAGTTATGTGAATATAGTCTCTTTCTGTCAGAATATCTCACTGTACAAATTTAAGACCATTTCATCTTAAATCACAACACATAGCAGCCATAATTTCTGCAGTTTAGATAGCATCATTGACTTAGTGGACATGAATTTGAGCAAACTCTGGGAGCCAGTGAAGGACAGGGAGGCGTGGCATGCTGCAATCCATGGGGTCACAAAGAGTCAGACACTACTTAGCAACCAAAAACCAACAAGGTGTGAAAGCAAAAGTAGCATAAATTTACTTTTCTCTCCTCATGATTTCATTGATAGAAGATACATTCTTACCATAAATCTTAGCAACCTCAGCAAATGATTCCTTTCCTTTCTTATTAAGTCAAGGACTTTCACCTTTCCATTTAAAAGAAGTGATTTGTGATTATTTTTTGGTCTACCCAAATTGCTGGCATCACTTCTCTTGTGTCATGGAGCTTTTATCAAGCAAAATAAGTGTTGCATGAATGCAAGCACTGCAATACCTCAACAATCAACATGATACTGATTTTCATCTTCCTCAAGAAGAACCTTCAGAAACTATGCTACATTCCAATCAGAAGACTTCAATAGCTTCCTTTTAATAACTGAACAGCCAGATAGAAGATAAGTAAGGAAAATAAGAACTTAACACAACTAGACCTAACAGACATATACTCTAACTTATTCAGTGAGGCCAGTATTACCCAGATACCAAAACCAGACAGACACTATAAAATTAAAGACCAACATTCTTTATGAACAAACTAGCAAACTGAATTTAGGAGTATATTAAAAGGCTTATATAGCATAAACAAGTGGGATTTACTATGGGAATGTAAGGATGGTTCAATATATAAGATTAATTAATGCAATATATTATATCAACAAGATAAATACATAATCATGTCTTAATTGATGCACAAAAAGCATGAGACAAAATTCAACACCCTTTTGTAATGAAGACACTTAACAAACCATGAACAGAAGAAAACTATCTCAATATAATAAAAGCAATAGAAGAAAAATCCGTAAACATTATACTCAGTGGTGAAAGACTGAAAGCTTTTCCTATAAGATCAGGAACAAAACAAGGATACTCACTTTCCATTTTGATTCAGCATAGTTCCTGAAGTTCTAGCCAGAGCAATTAGGCAAGAAAAATAAATAAAAGATACCCAAATTGGAAAAGGAGAAGTAAAATTATCTCTTTGCAGATGATATCATCTTTTATGCCAAACCCCCCCAAACTTTCCTAAAAAATTCTGCCAGAAGTGATAAACAAATTCAGCAAAATAGCAGGATATAAAGCCAACACACAAAAATCAGTTGCAATTCTATACAATGACAATGAGCAATTTATAAAGGAAATTAAGAAAATAATTTCATGAACAATAGCATCAAAAATAAGAAAATACTTGGAAATTAACTTACACAAGGGTATGACTGACTTGTACAATGAAAAGTACAATTTTCTCTAAAAGAAATTAAGAAAGACAACTACATGGAAATACATCCCATGTTCTTGGATTGGAAGACGATATTGTTAAGATGTCAATACTATCCAAAGTGACCTACAGATTCAATGCAGTTTCTACAAAAGTCTCAGTGATTTTTTTTTCAGAAATAGATATAGAAAATTCACATGGAATCTTGAGAGTCTTTTTAACAAATGGTGCTGGGAAAACTGGGTATCTAAATGCAAAAGAATGGAATTGGATCCTTACCGCACATTAAAAAATTAACTTAATATAATCAAATACCTAAATGTAAGTCCTAAAATTATAATAAAACTCTTAGAAGACAATATTTATATGCACTGAAAGATAGTATCAATAGAGTAAAACTGTAGCCCACATAATGGAAGAAAAATTTGCAAATCATATACCACACAAGGGCTTCCCAGGTGGTACTAGTGGTAAAGAGCTCATGTGCCAAAGCAGGAGACATAAGAGATGCTGGTTCAATCCCTGAGTCAGGAAGATCCCCTGAAGGAGAAAATGGCACCCCACTCCAGTATCTTGCTGGGAGAATCCAATGGACAAAAGAGCCTAGCAGACTATAGTCCATGAGATTTGCAAAGAGTTGGACATGACTGAGCATCTGAGAACATCTCCTATAAGAGAGTCCCCAGTATTTCTGAATTTTTTTTCTGTTCGATTATCTCACTCTTTCCTTCTAAGACCCCATTTACTCCTGAAATTGCCTCACATAATCTGAGGCTATGAAAATATCCACAATATATAGAATACTCTTAAAACTAAAAAGTGAAAAACAGATTGCTGAGTCCATAAATATGTAAATTTATATCTCCTACCAAATTCCAGAGGATTTCTGCAAGTATTATTTTTTAAACTTTTATTTATTTATTTACTTAATTTTTGGCTGCACTGGGTCTTCATTGTGTGGGGGTTTTCTCCAGTTTTGGTGAGCAGGGGCTACTCTTCATTGTGGCGCACGGGCTTCTTATGGTGGTGGCTCCTCTTGTTAAGTAGCACAGTACTGTGGTTTGTGGGCTCTAGAGCATGAGCTCAGTAGTTGTGGCTTAGTTGCTCCAAGGCATGTGGAAGCTTCACAGACCAAAGACTGAACCCATGTCCCCTGCACTGGCAGGCGCATTTTTAACCTCTGGACCACTAGGGAAGTCCCCAGTATTTTTCAGTTTTTTTTTCCTTCACCATTACCTCACTCTTCTCCTTCCAAGACCCCATTTATCTTCTGAAATTGCCTCATATAATCTGAGGCTATCAAAAAAAATGTTTTCTTTCTCTCTTCAGATTTTTATCATCTTCATTCTGATATTAAGGTCATCTAGTAAACTCAGCTTCCCAGGTAGAGCAGTGGTAAAGAATTCACCTGCCAGTGAAGAAGATACAGGTCGGGAACATCCTCTAGAGTAGGAAGGTAACCCACTCTAGTATTCTTGCCTGGAAAACGCCATGGACAGAGGAGCCTGGCAGGCTACATGTAGTTCAGGAGGTTGTGAAGAGTCAGACACAACAGAGTGACTGAGCACATGCACACAAAGTAAACTTTTTACTTTTGATACTTTATTTTTCAGCTGTAAAATTTGCATTTGGTTATTCTTCATAGTTCCCCGAGATCTCCTATCTTTTCTTTCATTACAGACATCTCATTCTACATCTCTTTGACCACAGCTATAAAAACGCTTTAAAATTGTTATCTAATGACTCCAGCATCTGGGTAATTCTAGGGTTGCCTATGAAATGTTAATGAATGAGAATAAAACTAAAACAACCATTGCTTTAGAAAGGCTGAATTTTAATTATATCCTTATCATAGAGGATTCAATAATTTAATAAAATAAAATGCATATTCCTTTCCTTCATCAGATGCTTTAGTTTTATGTGGGAGGACGCATGATAAACCAAATAGAATGTGAAAGATGTCTAAACTATTTAAAATCAAGTCAAATGACAGCACATTTAAGTCACTTATCAATATTTACCAACCTTTCACAGCAGTATAATTCTATTAAAAAATAATTTTCCTAATTTATCTAAGCTAACCATACTAATTTCTTTTTCTCACCTAGTTGTTACAATATCCTATATAATCCTTCCAGAAAGGGATAGATTCCAAAATACAAAGCCTATTGCTTCCTCTGTGCATGGATCTGATGCACTTCTTTATTTGGTTGGATAAATAATTATAATACTGAAATAAAGGCTGTTTGGAACTTATTGAAAAAAAATTCAAATAAAGTTCAGAACATTAAAGCAGTGAGAAAGAAAATGTCCCTCAAAACATAATACATTCATCCTCAATCATTAAAATATGTGAAGAGTAGCAGTCCTTTTGGTGTAAGTAATTCTTACACTCAAAGACAAGGAATATTTTATTAAATAGTGACTGATAATCATTTTGAGGAAACAATATCCCTTTAGTCAGTTTTCAAGAATATCCCAGTTTTCAAGAATATCAAGAATATGTAAATCTTAGGTTTAGAGGCCTGGGAAGTTTCAAATACATATGTTATAATGAATGCTCTCACGAAACATTATACTTTTCTTATGAGGAATTTCAAAAATTTCATATTTATATGGTTCTGATATTTATGAGTAGGCGCAGAGAGATGAATTGCATAGGCAGTATTCTGAAATGGGTGAAACATGTAACAGTGTTTTGTAAACTGCTTTTTAGTATTCTGACATATCTTTTTCTGGTATTTTAACAGTCATATCATCATTTCAATAGATAATGAACGTTTATAATTTTATAAACTGAATATAGTTCTAACTTTAAATGTGAAGATTTTTATAAGTTTCATTGATAGAGAACAATCTTTTCCTGATGCCATTTTATTGGGAAAAGCTGCAGAATGGATAGAGCAATCTATCAAGGTGTCAATACATAATTAATGGTAACTTAGAACCAACACATTGTTTATTCACTTACAAATGAAACAGTAGTAGATTGTGCACTAAGCATTTTAAAAAATAAGATTCTTGTCAGCCAAAAACCTATAGTTCATGTACCAAAATCAAATGCCCTGGTCCTTCTGAGTCCAGTAATAAGGTTTCTCTCTCTTTCTCTTTATGAAAACTCCATTATATTTTGTGCATTTTATACAATTTTTAACAATCTTGAACTTCACAAGTTTATACCTGATACCAAAACACTTGGAGAGTTTAATATTTTCTACTAGGTATAGAATAATGATCAATGTACACAGTAAACCAACTAAAAATTGGTGAGTCATATGAATTATAATGCTTCCTGGAAAGACCATAAACATACTAGTCAAAGCATATCTTTGTCTTTTTCTCCCATAAATGTCATTTAAAACATAAAACCTTAAAAATATAACAAGCTAGTTCAAGATCCCAGGGTCTATTAAAGTTAATCAATATTTTACATTTCAAAAAAGCATATCCATTACATGTGGCCACATCTACTTAGAATGTGTCTTTTCTAAAAGAATAAAACATCAAAAAGAAAAGAATATTGTATTTTCTATTGTTAACCTCAAAGCTGCTTTTCAAAATCCCTATGCAATGCTATAAAAAGTTGGCTAAATTTTGTTTCATATTCAGAAACTTCTATTTTAAGAAGTATTCAGGAAAGCTAAAGGTTATGCTTTGAGTAATTTATTCAGCTTCAGTATGTTCTAAGCTGTGTGTGTGTGTGTGTGTGTGTGTGTGTGTGTGTTACTCGCTCAGTCATGTCCGACTCTTTGTGACCCCATGGACTGCAGCCTGCCAGGCTCCTCTGTCTGTGGAAATCTCCAGAATAGGAATGGGTAGCCATTTCCTTGCTGACACAAAACATGACTGTTTTGTTTCAACATTTGAGTTTCTATGGAAGTGTGGGATACAAAATATATGCCCTTGAAGTCACTGAAATAAATAAATAAGTAACTTAAGTTAATTGGACACAAAAACATTAAAGTATAAATTTAAAACATGCATAATTGTAACCTTAGTATCAAATGCATAAATTGGTGGAAAATGAATTAATTTTCCAGTAGCAAGAGACTAGTATATATTTAAGAATTTATTTCTATATCATTTTAATATTTACCTATAGAAATATTATTTCTAAAAGGTAAAAAATATTGTATCACAATAACATTTATTTCAAAGATCATATTTCATAGATTAGAAATGAATTTCAAAGAGCACTAATTTTTTATATGCTTTTGCTCAGTTTTTGCTTACTAATTCTAGTGAAAAATCTTACTCAGACTGAAAAGGCCTATAACATAAATCTATGCTATTTCTTTCTTTTATATTGAAGTATAGCTGATTGACAATGCCTACTGTTTCTAATACGTAAGTTTACTGATTTAATTTTAGAGCCTGCCAACTCATCATTAAGGCTCTGACTGCACTTTCTGTGTGAGTGGTGGGAACAAGATTACTTCTTCTAATAAATGAGCAATACATAAAATAGAGCTAAAATGCTAGATTTTCTACTATACAGAAAATGAGAATTACAAGTTTTAAATCTTAAAAATTTTGAAGATTACGTACAGAACTAATTTTTACAGTGAAGTAGTCACTACTTTTTTGTTTTACAGAACTTTCCTTTTTAAATTGAAGTATAGTTGATTTACAATACTGCCTTAGTTTCAGAATACAGCACAGTGATTCAGTTATACATACATACTTATATATGTATATAAGTACATACATACTCATATCTGCATACTTATATTTGTTGTTGTTTAGTCACTAAATTGTGCCTGACCCTTTTTCAACCCCATGAACTACAGCCTGCCAGGATCCTTTGTCCATGGGATTTCCCAGGCAAGAAAACTGGAGTGGGTTGCCATTTCTTTCTCCTGTGGATCTTCCTGACTTAGGGATCAAACCCGTGTTTCCTGCCTTGGCAGGCAGATTCTTTACCACTGAGCCATTTGGGAAGCCATATATATTTTTTCTTCATATTCTCTTCCAAGTTATTACAAAATTTTAAGTGTAGTTTCCTGTGTTATACAGTAGGTCTATGTTATAAATAGGAGTGTCTATATTTTAATCCTAACCTCCCAATTATTCCTTCTCCTATCCTCCTTCCTGCTTTGGTAATCATAAATCTGCTTTACCTTGGTGAGTCTCTTTCTGTTTTGGAAATAAGTTTCTTTGTATCTTTTTAATGTTTTAATTTTTATTTTTACTTTTATTTTGGCTATGATAGTTGTTTGGTGTGCCATGCAGGCTTCCCCTGTTGTGGAGCACGGGCTATAGAGCATGTGGACTCAGTAGTTGTGATGCATGGGCCTCTCTAGTTGTAGCATGCAGCCTTAGTTGCTCCATAGTATGTGGGACTTTACATCCCTGACCATGGATCAAACCT
Source organism: Bos indicus (assembly GCF_029378745.1). NCBI lineage: Eukaryota > Metazoa > Chordata > Mammalia > Artiodactyla > Bovidae > Bos > Bos indicus. Next base: position 41,191,997 of record NC_091764.1, on the reverse strand, counting down.
ATATTCCCTTCACTGGAAGGCAGATTCTCAACCACTGGACCTATGTGAAAGTCCTCTCTTTTTTAAATTCCAAACTGTACAATATAAATTATTTAAGTTACTTCACTTAGTATGATAATCTCTAGATCCATCCATGATGCTGCAAATGTCATTACTTCACTCTTTTTTATGGCTGAGTAGTATTCCACTGTGTATATACAGCACATCTTCTTTATCAATTCATTTTATAAATGGACATTTATTAGTAGCTTACCTCCATGTCTTGGCTACTGTAAATAGTGACACAGTGAACACTGGGGTTCATGGGGTCGCAAAGAGTCGGACACAACTGAGCAACTGAACTGAACTGAACACTGGTGTGCACATGTTTTTGAATTATGGTTTTCGCCAGATAAATGCCAAGGAGTATGATTACAGTATATGGTAGCTCTATTTTTAGTCTTTTAAGGAACTTCCCTACTGTTCCCCATAGTGGCTGTATCAATTTACATCCCCATCAACAATGTAGGAGGGCTCTCTTTTTTCCCACACTTTCTCCAGCATTTATTGTCTGTAAATATTTTGATGGTAGCTATTCTGACCAGTGTGAAGACATACCTTATTGTAGCTTTGATTTACATTTCTTTGATAATTAGCAATGCTGATCATACTTTTAAGTGCCTTTTAGCCATCTGTATGTCTTCTTTGGAGAAACATCTATTTAGATCTTCCTTCCATTTTTTTGATTGGGTTGTTTGTTTTTTGACTTGAGCCATATAAGCTGTTGCTATATTTTGGAGATTAATCCCTTGTTGGTTGCACTGTTTGCAAATATTTTCTCCCATTTTGTGTATTTTCATTGTTTCCTTTGCTTTGCACCAAAAGGTTTTAAGTTTAATTAGGTCTGATTTGCTTACTTATTTAATTTCCATTACTTCAGGAGATGGATCCAAAAAGATATTGCTGCAGTTTATATGAAAGAGTACCCTGTGTATATTTTCTTCCAGGAGTTTTATAGTCTCTGGTATTATATTTAGGTCTGTAATCCATCCTGAGTTTATTTTTGTGTATGGTGTTAGAGAATATTCTAATTTCATTCTTTCACATGTAGCTGTCCAGTTTTTCTACCACTATTTCTTGAAGAGACTGTCTTTTCTCCATTGTGTATTTTTGCCTCTTTTGGCACATATTAATTGAGATTAGGAACAAGACAAGGATGTCTACTACTGCCACTTTTATTCAACATAATTTTGGAAGTGATAATCGGAGTGATAATTAGAGACAAAAAGGAAATAAAAGGGATATATATTGAAAAAGAAGAAGCAAAAATCTCACTGTTTGTAGGTGACACAATACTATACACAGAAAATCCTAAAGATGCCACCAGAAAACTATCAGAGCTCATTAATAAGTCTGGTAAAGTTGCAGGATACAAAATTAATACACCAAAATTTGTTGCATTGCTGTACACTAACAATGAAAGATCAGAAGGAGAAATTTGGGAACAATCTCATTTACCATTGCATAAAAAGGAATTTTAAAAATGTAGGAATAAACCTACCTAAGCAGGCAAAAGATCTGTACTCTAAAAACTGTAAAATGTTGATGAATGAAATAGAACCTGACAAACAGATGAAAAGATATAGCATGTTCTTGGATTCAAAGAATCAAGACTGTCAAAATGACCATATCATCCAATATAATTCCTATCAAATTACCAATGGCATTTTTCACAGAACTAGAATGAAAATTTTAAAAATTTGTTTAGAAACATAAAAGACCTCAAATAGGCAAAGCAATCCTGAGAAAGAAAAACAGAGCTTGGGGAATCAGACGCCTTGACTTCAGACTATACTACAAAGCTACAGTAATCAAAATAGTATGGTACTGGCACAAAAGCAAAAATATAGATCAATGGACAGGATAGAAAGTTCAGAGATAAATCTATGTAACTATGGTCACCTAATCTATGAGAGAAGTAATATTTTAAAATAACATGTATCTTACTTCACAGAAGCATTTCACTTATGAATTTGATTGTAATTTGCCTTAGTATTGTAAAATACTTTCGTTCAGTAAAACTCAGCACCTTTATTTTCTTACCTTCTCTACTAAAATTACTATAAAAGAAGTTAAGTTTTTAAAAACTATGTGATGATAAAGAACATTAGACTGATAAGAGATTATATGTGTGGTGACTTGCTTAAAATATCAGAATATATAAGGGTGGGGGAGCAAGGGATGTGTTACATAACAGAAGTCGGGAAAAGTCCAAGGATTGGAGGTGCCAGATATTTCAGACTGAAAACAAGAGGACTAATTGAGAATCTTTATAACATCAGTTATAACAATTATAACTATCAGTTTTTGCCCCTGGTCTCCCTGCCAGATCTCTCACCCTACCCATACTCTGAAGGAGAAACAGGTTTCCTGGTAGAGACAGTGAGCAACCAAACTTTCAGACTGGAGAAAAGCAAGCACAATGAAGTGCAGCTGGAAGGCATGGTCTGAAAATGAAAGTCTATCTCTTCAAGATTCTGAGGCAGAACAATAATTAAGTCTGGGGGCAGAATAAAGATTTTCATGGTCTCTCTCTCTTTTTTTTTTTTAAATCTTCCACCGAGCTTTTCACAGGCAACTACTGCAGAATGAGAACCACCAAAAGGAAGGCATAAGCCTAAAGAGAGGAAATGGGATCCAGGAAGCAGGGAAGCCAACCAGAAGAGAACTAAAGAAAATTTCTACAGCTGTACCTGGACAGCATCCTGATGAGGGGAGGGAGTGAGCAGAATGATGGAGGCTGTAGGAGGAGGGTGAGCAAGGAAGGCAAGAGGTGGGGAAGCAGAAATACAAGGATGGGTTTCCTGATGTTTGTCATTAGGTTACTGAGGAGTATGCAGAAAGGATTAATAAGAGATACAAGGAACACTGAGCAAATTAAAGGAAGTGAAAGTGAAAGACGCTCAGTCCTGTCTGATTCTGTGACCCCATGGACTATACAGTCTATGGAATTATCCAGGCCAGAGTACTGGGTGGGTAGCCTTTCCCTTCTCCAAGGCATCTTCCCAACCCAAGGATGGAACCCAGGTCTCCTGCATTGCAGGCTGATTCTTTATCAGCTGAGCCACAAGAGAAGCCCAAATTAAAGGAGGAGGCAGTTATTTACAATAGGGGAGGAAAAAATGCTGGTACACATGTATCGGTCAGTTCATCCGGCCAGGCTTCACACAGAGTAAGGCAGAGAAGGACAGAGGTGTCACCCTAGTAGCAAACAGAAGATGTACAGTACAAGAGAAGTCCACATAATCATGGTGCACTGAGTTGCTCAGTTGGAAACAATGTTTTTGTAGTCACAAGGATGAAAACAGTGAACATTAGTTAACCCCAAAACTTGAGATACAATTATAAGGGTGGGAGGAATTGTGTGAATGTGAGTGGTGATGGTTGGAAGAAGTATCTTATGTAATACAAAATAAATACAGAATTTCAAACACTGAAATCAATAAAAATTATATAAATATTATTTACTTAGAAATATATAGGGTGTTAATATGGAAAAAATATTTAAAAGAAGTGAAAGTAATTGTCCTGGAAGAGTAGAACTTGAGGTGGAGGATGAAGGACAGGGAAAATCACTTTTCATAGTAAATCTCATACTACTTTGACTTATATATGTAATACTATAATAAAAATTAAACTGAAAATGTAAAATATCAATAATGGTAAAACAAGCCTGTGACTTTTTAAATCCACTACATAAATGACCCAATGATACTGTTTACTGAAAAAACTTTAAAATCAGCAAAACTTGTTTTAATGTACTTTAATAGATCATTATCTGATTCATATTCCACTATCAAAATAACTAGCTAACCAATATTTTTCACCTAGTTGATGAAAAATGCATTGTATGCATGCAACCTAAGTTACTAGTATAATTTTAACAACAAAATTAATTCATGAACTGGCTTTCTAATGAACATGTAGAAGCAAACATTATATGACTATACAATTCATGCTGGGAAGCCATAGTCATTTCTGCTTTTTTGGTTTTAGAAGTCATTTGAATTATCAACGAACATAACCATATTAGAGATAACCATTTATGTACAAACATAAAACTTACTAAAACAATTGATATATAGGAATGATCTTGTGCCCTTTTCACTTTTAACACTGTCAGAACAACTATAAGCATCATGTACTTCCTTCCTCCCCTACCAGGGGCAAGACAAACACCCTGCGCTAACCGGAGTAATTATTACAACAAGCTGATCCTACCAGTGCCTTTGCTATTGCCACTCCCTTTCCTGCACACCCATTCTCCTGCTGACAGAGTCTGCCACCTACTTATACCCACACCTATACCTGGGCCTCCTGAACATCTGTTTTCTCTCATTCTACTTCCATCTGCAAATGGTACTATAGGAATTCTAGGGCTGAAGAAAAATACACTTGGAATCTTGAGCTGTAAATTATAAGCTATCCTAAACAGCACTGACTTGATTGTTTCAGTACTTCAGATATGAGAAGGCACAGGAGATTTTGTGTACCAGTTAAACATAGCCAAATTGTTACCATCAGGAATTTCCAACTGAATTTTAAATCCTTAGAAAAAAATCATAAGTTTCCCTAGTGGCTCAGTGGTAAAGAATCACCTCTCTCAGTGGAGGAGAAATGGGTTCGATCCTTGGGTCAGGAAGATCCCCTGGAGGAGGAAATGGCAACCTACTCCAGTATTCTTGCCTAGAGAATTTTATGGACAAAAGACCTTGGCAGGCTACAGTCCATGGTGTCTCAAAGTGCTGGACACGACTTAGTGACTGAAAAGCAAGTTCGAGGTACACTCTGTAAAGAAAACAAATAGCCAGAATATAAATACCTATAACTATATGTACTTATCCAAATTTACTTGTTTACATTTTGCACTAATGATAAAAATATTATTATAAATTTAATTTATTATATATAATTCTGTATTATAGCTTTATTGAGGTCAATCATGGAATCTTCATTTTGTTACTCATGAAGTTATTCTTTAATGATCATTGCAAATATTCATCTCGTTGAACTGCAAACTGACGCTGTGCAATACAATCTGGCAATCCATTTCATTCCTTTGGGATAAACTCAAAGGCTACATGGATACCTTTCCTTCATGCTGTTTATGGTTCTATGTTTCAATGAAATAAGGAATATACAAGAGTGTTTTTGATTTTACAATATATTACTCCAGTACTTCTCCAACTGAGATTTGCCAATTCAGGGATATTTGGGTAATGAGAAAAATAGAAAAAGGAATCATTTCTCAGTTGTTTAATTAATTGTTTAATTAATTTACTAAAGATTGGAAAAATCAGGCACTTCAAATAAAGGTAGAGTGCTATTAAAACAGAATAAATAAAAAATCTAATGTCTGACATCCCCCTCCCCAAGACACTTACTTTCCCATCTTTCATAATTTCAGCATGACTTTACTATAAAGAAACAGCAAAGGGCACATGATCATCAATGACATCATTGAGTTCTGAAGAAAGGAAATAGAGCAAGCATTTGTCCACATTTCCAATGCCACCAATATTCTCCGAGTGTCTACTGTATGCTGAGCAAAATTTAAAGGTAAACAATATAGATGAGGGCTCTACTCTCATGAGCTTATTAACAAACAAGTAAACAAAGAGGATGGGCCTCCCAGGGGGTGCCTTTGTAAAGAACTTGCCTACCAATGCAGGAGACCTAAGAGACATAGGTTAGATCTGTGGGAGGGCATGACAACCTACTCCAGTATTCTTGCCTGGAGAAACTCATGGACAGGGGAGCCTGGTGGGCTACAGTCCATAGGGTTGCAAAGAGTCGGACACAACTGAAGTCACTTAGCACTCATTCAACCAAAGAGGATAACTTATTCAGTGATAAATACCATGAAGAAAATAAATGGAGAGATGTAAGAGTGAAAGGAGGAAATGGAACAGGGTCAAGGCCTATCTGAGGTGTTGACATTTAAATTTAGACCCAAGTGACAAGGAATCAGCCACAGTGAAGATCTAGAGGAAGATCTTCCTAGGCAGAAAGAAAAGCAACTGCAAAGTCTCTATGGTGGGAACAAACTTAAGAGAGTTTGAGGAAAAAAAGAAAAAAGAATGGTTTATGGAAGGTAAACCTGGAAACAGGAAGACCAGTGAGGAGACTGATGATTACAACAAACCAGATGATAGAGGCTAGTGTGGCTGGTAGTAATGGAGATGAAGACAGGAAAAGGATATGCACTACACCACAGAGCTAAATGTCCCTAACTTCTTGGCTTCAAGGAGCCCTTTGTATATGAGTAATTTTTTTCAGCACCTCGAAGCCAAAACAAATACCTAATAGCTCTGTTTATTAAAGTTAAACTACTTAATAGGGGTAGTCTGAGCATGTTGTGTTTCCCTCACATACTTAAATATCCCTCAGCTCGCTCATAAAGAGTTTCTTATGTCCTCTGCACAGCTTGAAAATCATGGTTTTGGGGCTAAGACTTACTGGAGAACTGGATTGGGGAGTAAAAGGAAAAGAAAATCGTATCAACAATGACTCCTGGGTTTGGGGCCTGAGCAACCAGATATGTGGGAGCACCAGTCACTGAGATGGGTTAGGATGAGAGAAAACACAACCACCCTGGGAGGCAGATTATATCTCATTTGCAAGTAAGAAAGCTGAGACTTAGAGTGGCTATGTAAGTCATTCAAAGTAGTATAACTGATTAGGAAACATAGTAAAATTTGACTCCAAGTCTGTCTGATACCAAATAAAATAATAGTGCAGTACATAATGAGTGACTATGTTAGTTAGAGTACATTTAATATGCCACCTCATTTAATTCTAACAACATTATTAGACAGATCTGTCTGATTCCAAAGTCAGTTACAGCACACCCTCTCTTCCAGTTGATAAAAGTGATTGTAAGGACATGGCAACCCATTCCAGTACTTTTGCCTGGAGAATTCCATGGACACAGGAGCCTGGCAGGCTATAGTCCATGGGATCACAAAGAGTTGGACACGACTGTGACTTTCACTTTCAAAGTGTTGACAAACGGTAGTCTCATCCACTTAGCCTCAAAAAAAATTTTTTTAAGTGAATAAAAGTCTTAAAAGTAAAATATGAAACTGAACATCTTAAAAATGTCCACAGCTTTTCTGTAATGATTTGACTCTATCTCTATTCCTAAAATATGAGATATCTGATAATCTGCAATCTGTATGTCATACAGGACATACATGGGGAAAGTTCTAAGCAGAATTTTAATTGAATGTGGATTCCTTAGGGCAGGTGACACAACCTCAACCATCTTGACTGTGCCCAGCCAAGGAAAGTAGCAGGGATTATGGGAGACCAGATGCAATGCAAAGGCTCCAAGAGACAATGCAATCCCTTGAAATCAAGACTTCAGTGTGAAATTTGACAATGGCAAAAATTTTGCATTTTTCAAAGAAAATATGTCTCAGGGCTAAACTTAGTCCTTGCAAATAAGCTAAAATACAGATTAAATTTCTCAAACAAAATTATGATAAGAGACTGAGGGGAGAACCTTAAGGAAGCTGAAGATCATCAGAAGAATTGAAGAGAAGACTGTTAATTCAATGCAGTAAACTAAAGTTAAAATCATATACTTTATACATTTTCTATTTTCTGGTACTATGTGTTTTTATTGAAATGGAAACAGGAGCACCTTATATTTAGTTTTGTATATTTTAATCTACCCAATAAAAATAATCTTATCAAAATAAATGAAGATGTTCCAGCAGGGAACACTGTTCATTTTTCTTCCTGCCAAGAATAACATGTCATTAGACTATTTGTCTCTGCATCTAGCAGCTTAATAACATTTGAAATTCTGCAATTCTATCAGTCACAGGAAGTACTATCACAAACGTGGACAGAAGTCACTACCTTAGCTCTCCAGTTGCCTGAGAAAGAAGGAACCAAGAGATCTGTCTTTAGAATTTTTGTCATGGACCTTCAATGTTGAAACCCAAACTAAACTAAACTAAACCCAAACTGAGTATACAGCTAATATTAAAAGTTATTAAAAATGTCATTGTAGCTTGTCACTAATTCTAAAGAAAAGAATTCACTTGGCAGTGGTTTCGAAAAATCCTATTTTCAAATCTTGAATGCCATGGTTTTTGTTTTCCTGAGGTCATAACTGCAAACTAGTTAAGGAAGACACTCACACAGACAAAGCCAAATCCAGTATAACACCGTACTATGACCCTGGTGATGAACAGAAAACAAAAGTCAGTAGAAACGAAAATATAGCTGGCTTACTCTGGGTAAGTACTTTGAGGGGGGTAATTTTATTATTTGTATAATCTTTCTAGGGAAAAAAATAAGTCTGAAGTTTTAAAAAGCAGAAATGTTAAATGAAGCACAAACAAAGCACAATACTATTATGACAGATACCTAGTCAGAGTGGGAGAATGATATGCATAGGCCCTGCTGTTGTTCAATTGCCCCGTTGTGTCCAACTTTTCGTGACCCCATGGACTGCAGCATGCCAGGTCCCCCATCCTTCACCATCTCCCAGAGTTTGCCCAAGTTCATAACTACTCCATCGGTGATGCCATCCAGCCATCTCATCCTCTGACGCCTCATCCCTTCTGATCCCCTTCATGGATCACTGCCTTGTTGTGGTGAAGGGGCTGAGTAACTCGATGAAGTTATGAATCATGCCGTGTAGGGCCACCCAAGACGGACAGGTCATAGTGAAGAGGTATGACAAAATGTGATCCACTGGAGGAGGGAATGGCAAACTAACCCAGTATATTTGCCACGAACCTCATGAACTGTATAAAAAGACCTAAAAGCCCTGAGGCTTTGGTTACTCATCAGAAGCAGAGAATGTTGCACAGAGCAGGAGGCACAGCATGGGAGAATTGGTCTGAAACAGGGCAGGAAAGAGATGGACAAAAGTAATGCCACAAATGGTTCTAGACTTTCCGATCTGCTGAATGCTGTGGTTGTCATTAAATAATTTTAAGTCAAGATGGATAAGACTTGACTTTATTTCAGAAACTTCACAGAGATAAGAAGGATAAACTGTTGGAGGTGAAATTTAAGGCTGAAAAATTCTCTGCACATCTCCTGGTGTTGCCCTGTCATCTTGGCCTCACACCCTCCCTCACAAAAGGAGGTTCACTTTGATTTTCTCTCTTAGGAATTAGGAATTTGGGAGCCACCTATGTGATTAAAGGACTAAAATTTTTCAGGGGACTGGTTCAAGATAGTGGAATAGAAGGACCTGTGCTTATCTTCCCCTGTGAGAGCACCAAAATTTGCAACTAGTTGTTATACAACCACCAACAGGAGAACACTGGAACCCACCATAAAAAAGATATCCCTCATCCAAGGACAAAGGAGAAGGTGCAACAAGACAGTAGGAGGGACTGAATAATGATAAAATCAAATCCTATACCTACTGGGTGGGGGACCCACAAACTGAAGAACAATAATATCAAAGAAGTTCTCCCACTGTTGTGAAGGTTCTAGACTCCACATCAGGCTCTGTAGCCTGGGGATCTGGCAAAGAGACTGGGAATCTCCAGAGAATTTGACATTGAAGGTTAGTAGGGCTTGATTACAGGACTTCCACAGGACTGGGAGAAACAGAGATTCCACTATTGAAGGGCACAAAAAAAACTGTGTGCATACCAAAACCCAGGGGAAAAGAATAGTGACCCCACAGGAGAACGAGCCAGACCTACGCATGAGAGTCTGAGGGTCTCTTGCAGAGGCATGGGTTGGCAGTGGCCCACTGCAGGGATGGGGCCCTGGCAGCAGCAGTCTTGGGAGACGCATCTCGGCCTAAGTCCTCTTGGAGTTTGCCATTAGCCCTAGCATAGAGACTACAGACTTCAGGACTGAGTCATCTCAGGCCAAACAACTAAACAGAAGGGAGCACAGGCAAACCCATCAGTAGACAACTGGATTAAAGTTTTACTGAGCACAGCCCTGCCCACCAGAGCAAGACCCAGTTTTCCCCACAGCCAGTTCCTCCCATCAGGAAGCCTGCACAAGCCTCTTCTCCTCATCCACCAAAGGGTAGACAGAAGAAACTAGAATTACAATCCAAGCAGCCTCCAGAACTAATAAAACAACTACAGAAAAATAATCAAAATGAAAAGAAATAGAGTTATGTCTCAGATGAATGAACAAGACAAATCCCCAGAAAAACAACTAAATGAAGAAGAGATAGGCAATCTTCCAGAAAAAGAATTCAGAATAATGGTAGTGAAGATGATCCAGGATCTTGGAAAAAGAATGGAGAAGATGAAAGAAATGCTTACCAAAGATCTAGAAGAACTAAAGAACAAACAAACAGAGATGAACAATACATTAGAAGGAATCAATAACAGAATAACTGAGGCAGAAGAATAGATGAGTGATCTGAAAGACAGAACAGTAGAAATCATTGTTGCAGAACAGAAAACAGAAAAAAGAATGAAAGGAAATGAAGACTGCCTAAGAGACCTCTGGGACAACATCAAAACTCTGACATTTGCATTAAAGGGGTGCCAGAAGGAGAAGAGAGAAAGGACCTGAGAAAATATTTGAAGAGACAAAAGCTGAAAACTTCCCCATCATGGGAAAGGAGAAAGTCAACAAAGTCCAGAAAGCATAAAGAGTCCCAGGCAGGATAAACCCAAGGAGGAACACACCAAGACACATAGTAACCAAAATGAGAAAAATTAAAGACAACCATAAAATATTAAAAGCAACAAGGGAAAAAAGAAAAATAACATACAAGGGAAATCCTGGAAGATTATCTGTTGATTTCTCAACAGAAACTCTATAAGCCAGAAGGGAATGTCATGATATATTCCAAGTGATGAAAGGCAAGAAACTACAACCAAGAATACTCTACCCAACAAAACTGTCATTCAGATTTTAATGGAGAAATCAAAAGCTTTCCACATATGCAAAATTCAGAGAATTTAGCATCACTAAACCAGCTTTACAACAAATGCTAAAGGAACTTGTCTGGGCAGGAAACACAAGAGAAGGAAAAAGATCTACAAAAAATAAACCCTAAACAATTAACAAAATGGTAATAGGATCATACATATCAATAATTACCTTAAATGTAAATGGATTAAATGCACCAACCAAAAGATGTAGACTGGCTGGATGGGTACAAGTCAAGACATATATATATATATATATATATATATATATATATATATATATATATATATGCTGTCTACAAGAGACCCACCACAGACCTATAGACATTTACAGACTGAAAGTAAGAGGACCGGAGCACATACTTCACACAAATGTAAATCATGAGAAAGATGGAATGAAAGTGAAAGTGGAGTCATGTTCGACTCTTTGCGACCCCATGGACCTTAGCCTACACCAGGTTTCTCCGTCCATGGGATTTTCCAGGCAAGAGTACTGGAGTGGGTTGCCATTTCCTTCTCCAGGGGATCTTCCTGACTCAGGGATCAAACCCAGGTCTCCCACATTGCAGGCAGATGCTTTACTCTCTGAGCCACCAGGGAAGCTAACAATACTCATATCAGACAAAACAGACTTTAAAACAAAGGCTGTAAGAACAAATTAGGAATTGGTACAATTCTAGTTAATCTTTTGTAGATGCTTGAATTTAGAAGTACATCCAAGGTTATGGGGGCAGAGTGTGATCACAGATGAGAAAAACCAGAGAAAGATCTCAAAGAGAAAGAAGGAAGAGAATGCATACAGCCAGAAAAAACAAAACCACAATGTCACATGATCACAGAGGCTGAGCACATGACTCTCCAGTTTCTGCTCTTAGCTCTGATGAAATAAAAACTCATATTTTAAGGCAAGACATAAAAAAATGTAATATTTTCCTCTGCCCATTTTGGCCTCCATTGTTCCTTCTAGTGTGCAACTGCATTATGCCTTAACCAGATCTCCCCAACAGGAAAAATACCTACTGAACCATATACATCAATTTTTCTCCTTCTGGCATCAGCAGTGTAGCTCCTTAGAAGATAATATTGCTTTCTCAACCCTGTAAGTGGTCTTAATGACCCACTATTTGCCTTGTAGGTGTAGACATCTTTGGTGAACTTTATGTATATCCAATGCTTATTTATCATTTCCCTTAAAGATAGTAATTGATGCAAAATAGACTGATCAAACAACCTGGGAATATACTGAGTCAAACCTAATAGAAATTCTTAGATTAACTACCTACTTATAACCTACCACCTATATTACTTATATTCTTTCTATTTTATAAGGTTGTTGGTTCCTTTATTACTAAATGTATGATGGAACCTCAGATAAAATTATTCATGATTAGGTGATTTGAAACCACTGATCAAATAAATAGTTCTATAAGATCAATGGCTATAATAGTGTAACTGTAGGTATGGGAAGAAGCAATGAGAGGGAACCATTTCCTGGACCATAACAGATTAGGTGTTATGGTGGTCCAGAGGCTTCTGGTTACTGTTAACAGAGCCTAGTCCAGTAATAGCACATTGAGTGGCCTATGAAGGAAATCCCTGCCTGATCTGGGCATGAGCATACCTAATGCTATGAAACAAGTTGGTCATGAAATGTCTCCCACACCCTGGTCAAAATTAAGACCAAAAAAAAAAAAAAAAAGATAGAAAGGGATGGGACTGTACAATAAAGAACGCTGCCAACCATCCAGTTCTATAAGAACCAAGTCATGAATCGCTGCAGTTGCTGATCAACAATATAGCCTGAAAGGAATTCCGGGTAAAGATCAAGATAAGGCAAAACTGACAGCACTGCTCCTCAGACAGACAGATATTTTCAAGAGAAATTTTTATGAACCTGATTCTTTTGTCTTCCCATACCTATGAAAACACTAAAACCATTACCTTAGATGTCTATTTCTAGTGACTAACAACAACCTTCTACAAGAGATGTGTGCTTGGTCACACATACCCTCTTCATATGTGTGACCCTCTTCATATTTTCTTTAAGGGAAAATCATATGTACACTGCCCTCCCTCTTTGCCTCTTAAAAACAGTTCTCAACATTCTGAGACTGTCTTTAGGTTATTTTCAGGTTTGCTCAAATAAAATTTTCCACTTCTTTCTTAGATTGACATTGATTAATTTTTTTCACAAGCCCCTTGGCAGGTTCAGCTTTATTTCTAGACTTCAACCCTGTGCCCTTATTGCAAATCACTCTTGTTTTTGTAAAGTTAGGTTTGAGTAAATTGTTACTTGCAAATACAATGAACTCTAACTAAAGCATGGCCTAACCTTGGACAGATAATAAAAATGAAGATAATAGGAAGAATATAAGAGATGTTGTGTTTGTGTTCACTCAGCCGTATGTGACTCTTTGCAATTCCATGGACTGTAGCCCTCCAGGCTCTTTTGTCCATGGGATTCTCTAGGTGGAAACACTGGAGTGGGTTGCCATTTCCTCCTCCAGGGGATCTTCCTGACCCAAATATCAAAACTGCATCTCCTGTGGCTCCTCCTTTGGCAGGCAGATTCTTTACCACTGAGCCACCTGGGAAGCTCAGTAACAGATGATAAGGGAGTAAAAGTGAAGGGAATTGCAACTAGTTGAATTTGGACGTCTTGGTTCCCCAGCCACAGTCCTGGGTTCCCACTGGTCAAATCCTTCACAAGAGGAAGAAGGGCAGAATTGGTGAGAAACAATTGGGAGTCAGTCTTGTGCATGTAGAGGTTGGTGAGAATAGGATATCTAAATAGAAATGCCCAGCAGTTGGATATGACTATGCATCTCAGAGCAGTTCTGATCTGGAAATGTATGCTAGGCCATCTCTAACAGGTAGATGGTCACTGAAACTATGGAAGGTAACAAAATCTCCCAGCAGAGTTATAAGCCAAGGCCTGGGGAGCACTAGCATTAAAGTGTAAACTGAGTAGAAAAAGTCATGAAGGAGACTCAAGGTGAAATGCTGTGCTGTGCCAATAAGGGAAATTTCTTAAGAAGAATGCTGACCAAGTGAGGACAGCCCAGATAGCTGAATTATTGAGAGGATAACAAATCCGAGTATGGGAAGAGGAGAACCAAACTCCCCAACATCTGAGGACCTTCTGTGAGGCAGACATTTCCTTACCTCATTTCATCCTCAAAACAACCTTTCAAGACAGGTGGCACTACATCTTTTTAAAGATGAGAGGAAAAGACTAAGGTTCCCTGGGGGTGGGCTACATTATGTTCTGCATGTCTAGTCCCTGGAGGAGTGCCTTCCCCTTATTTGTTTAAAGAATGAACATTTCTACAATTTTGTAGGTGGTGCTCATGGTAGAGAACCTGCCTGACAATGCAGGTAGATGTAAAAGGCACAGGTTTGCTCCCTGGTTTGGGAGGATCCCTGGAGGAGGACATGGCAACCCACTCCAGTATTCTTGCCTGGAGAATCCATGGACAGAGGAGAATGCCAGGCTGCAGTCCACAGGGTCTTACAGAGTCGGATACAGTTGAAATGACTTAGCACACACGCACCTGGAACTAACTGGACTGGTTACTCTCAAACTCACATATGATTTGGGGAGCAAGGTTCTACTTTAGGGACAGAGCAGGCCTATTTCCTAGAGCATACCCCTGGATTTCGTGCTAGTATTTCAATTCATTGACAGCATCTCTATTTCTTCTGCTTACCTTTCAGCAAGACATATGAGTGACAGAAAGGTCAGTCAAGGAAACTATATCATCATATCACCAAAGACGTCCTAGGGAACCCAAATCTTAGGGTATTTTACAAACTGGTCGGGGGGGGGGTAATAAATTTCCATTAATTATTACAAAATTTTAAATTCATACCTGACTTAGGAAACATGCAGAAAGGATTTGACTATCTTTTGATGTAAACCACAAATCGTGCCACTCAGGGTATACTTAGTCACAGCTCCTACACTTCCTAGGGAGGCATTGTTTGTTCTTATTGTTTAAAGGTCACTGAGGAAGAGTTGACTCATTGGAAAAGACCCTGATGCTGGGAGGGATTGGGGGCAGGAGGAGAAGGGGACGACAGAGGATGAGATGGCTGGATGGCATCACTGACTCGATGGATGTGACTCTGAGTGAACTCCGGAAGTTGGTGATGGACAGGGAGGCCTGGCGTGCTGTGATTCATGGGGTCTCAAAGAGTCGGACACGATTGAGCGACTGAACTTAACTGAGGTCTTTTCTGGTTCGCTTATACGTGGAATCTAGAAAAATGATTGAAATGAACTTATTTGCAAAGCAGAAATAGAATAACAGATGTAGAGAACAAACTTATGGTTACCAAAGACGTAAGGGGGATGTTGGATGAATTGGGATTGACATATATACACTACTATGTATAAAGAAGAAAACTAGATCTACTGTATAGCACTGGAAACTCTACTCAGTGCTCTGTGGTGACCTAAATCAGACGGGAATCCAAAAACGAGTGGATATATGTATACATATAGCTGATTTATTTTGCTGTATGGTAGAAACTAACACAACATTGTAAAGCAACTATACTCCAATGAAAGTTAACTTTAAAAACATCACTGAGGTCTTTTCTCCCTGACTAAACCATAAGAGGAAAAGAATGTATCTAACACTGAAGCAGATAACAATCCTGTCACATTTATTAGTTAGAAAAAAAAAATACTATTTTTCACTTTTCCTATATTTTGAAAATTAGAAACAATTATCAAAAAAAGGGGGGGTATGATAACAATTTTGTATTTACAGAGGATGCTTCAAATGTTGGACTGATGGATGGGTTTGGGCCAAAGAGGACAAGTTAACTATGCAATGCCTCTGCTTTTCACAAATGATCTTGCATTTCTAAGCTGCTATACACAGGGAGCAGAAGGGAAATTAACATGATCTCAGTCCCTCCCTTGGGCCTGAGCCATATAGGATATCTCATTTAAACACCACAAGAACCACAGGAGGTATTATTCTTGATTTTCAGGTCACTGAGGCTCTGAGAAGTTAAGAAGCTTGTAGAGTTTACATCCGAGTAGTGAGTTTCAATTTAAATTCAGATCTAACACAGTAGGTGGTGTTAATATTTGAAGTACCATGTTTCTGCCCCTAAAATGACTCCAGATAAGGAAAAACATTTAAATAACAAGAACTGTTTATATGTGCCCTCATTTTCCAGATAGAATTAAGTCACTCATTTTTCATTGGTCATATAGCATATTAATTTGTCCTTTTATAATAATGCATTATAATTATTTGGTCTATCTGCTTAGGAAGAATATAGACTTGTATCTGAAACTCTATTAACAATACAGTAAATGATGGTTGAAAAATAAATGAATGAATACTTGAGCAGATATAGTTTTAAGATTCTTGTTACAGGACAAAATTATCTGTGAATACACAAAGCAAACAAAAGATTATCATATTCAAGAAAATATATTCTCATAAAATTTCTTATGAAGCTCACATTTTATTGCTTACATTTTTGAGACTAAAATCTCCTGACAACTTTTCATCCAAGAAAGGTTTAAAGTATTTCAAACACAAATTTTGACCTTCTACTTTCACTTGAAACTCCATTTTTCCTCATTCAAATGTACATTAAAGTCCATCTACTTCACTTTATGGACTTCCTAGGTAGTGGTAAAGAACCTGCCTGCCAATGCAGGAGACTTCACTATTCTTGCTTGGAGAATCCCATGGACAGAGGAGCCTGGTGGGCTATAGTCTATGAGGTGGCAAAGAGTCACACAAGACTGAAAAGATTTAGCACAGCATGGCACTTCACTTTATTGGTAATCAGAAGGAAGGGAATTAACAGGCACGCCCAAATTTGGTAGAGATAGATCTTGAAGCAAATTATCCTGATTCCTGGATCAATATTCTTCCCAGAACACTAAAGTCATTAATCAAGAGTGAAACATGAAACTTTTTTCTCAACCATTCAATAGCTTTCATCCAATGAACACAAATGACTACAATATACTCATCTTGAGACATTCCAATGAGACATGCATATTACCTTTCAAAGGCTTTTTGGATTATATTATGAGCCCTACTGAGGAGGCAAGAGAAGAGAAGGCTCACATTAATGTTAGCATTTTGTTCCATTCATACTACCTGCTGAGAACTTCAGAGAGAGTAAAACAACCCATTTGGTTCAGACTTACAATGTGAGAGAGCAAATCCTTATTCTTTTCTTATTTCCTGTCAACTTTATTTTTCTCTATATTTACCACCAGCTGGCTTGCTTTTTGTACTATGTTTCCTGATTGCATGGTCATTTTTCACACTAGGAGACTTTGTTGGGGATAAAATATGATAATGGAACAAATTCAAAACTATTGCACTTATAGAATTAAATTATTAAATATGATTAAGAAGTATAATACCATTAGGCTGGCCTGTCCAGGAACTCTAGATCAGCATATAAAGCAAAGGCCTCAACTGGGTACTAGCAGTTTAGTCTGATGCATTTTATAACTCTTGAGATGGATGCAACTTTATTAGCTCATAGTCATTTTGGACTTTTATCCTTGGGTGATACTGAATTTCACTAACTTTGGTTTGTTTACATATCACTCCCAGACAAGTTTTAAAATGACAGCCCCAGGCACTTAAGGTGTTCTATCAGTAAAGGGTAGCCCAGATGACCCAGAGTCAGAAAATCAGGTTCTACCCTCAGTCAGTTTTCACCCCAATCCCAAAGAAGGGCAGTGTTCAAGAATGTTCAAACTACCACACAACTGTGCTCATTCCCCATGCTAGTAAAGTTATGTTCAACACCCTTCCAGCTAGGCTTCAGCAGTAGAAGCCTATTCAGTAGAAGCTCAATTCAGCGTCTTGAATTGAGAACTTTCAGATGTACAAGCTGAGTTTAGAAAAGGCAGAGAAACCAGGGATCAAATTGCTGACGTTCACTTGATCACAGAGAAAGCAAGGGAATTTCAGGAATACGTTTACTTCTGCTTCATTGACTATGCTAAAGTCTTTGACTATGTAGATCACAACCGACAGTGGAAAATTCTTAGAGATGGTAATATCAGACTATTTTATCTGTCTCCTGAGAAAGATGTATGTGGGTCAAGAAGCAACAGTTAGGACCTTACATGGAACAACTGACTGGTTCAAAATTGGGAAAGGAGTACGATGAGGTTGTATACTGTCACTCTGTTTATTTAACTTATATGCAGAGTTCATCTGGAGAAGGCAATGGCACCCCACTCCAGTACTTTTGCCTGGAAAATCCCATGAATGAAGGAGCCTGGTAGGCTGCAGTCCATGGAGTCGCTAGACTCGGACACGACTGAGCAACTTCACTTCCACTTTTCATTTTCATGCACTGGAGAAGGAAATGGCAAGCCACTCCAGTGTTCTTGCCTGGAGAATCCCAGGGATGGGGAAGCCTGGTGGGCTGCCGTTTATGGGATCGCACAGAGTCGGACACGACTGAAGCGACTTAGCAGTAGCAGCAGCAGCAGCAACAGAGTTCATCATGCAAAATGCTGGGCTGGATGAGTTACAAGCTGGAATCAAGACTGCCAGTAGAAATATCAATGTCAGATATGCAGATGATACCACCATAATGGCAAAAAGTGAATAGGAACTGAATAGCCCTTTGATGAGGGTGAAAGAGAAGAGTGAAAAAGCTGGCTTAAAACTCAACATTCAAAAAGTGAAGATCATGGCATGCTATCCCATCACTTCACATCAAGGGGAAAAAGTGGAAGTAGTGACAGATTTTCTCTTCTTGGTCCCCAAAATCACTGCAGATGGTGACTGCAAGCATGAAATTAGAAGACGCTTCCTCCCTGGAAGGAAGGCTATGACAAACCTAGACAGCATTTTAAAAAGCAGAGACATCACAAAGGTCTGTATTGTTAAAATCCATGGTTTTTCCAGTAGTCATGTAGAGATGTGAGATTTGGATCATAAAGAAAGCTGAGCACCAAAGAATTGATGTTTTCAAATGGTGGTGCTGGAGAGTCTTGAGAGTCCCTTCGTCAGCAAGGAGATCAAACCAGTCAATTCTAAAGAAAATCAACTCTGAATACTCACTGGAAGGAGTGATGCTGAAGCTTCAGTACTTTGGCCACCTGATGTGAACAGCTGACTCACTGGAAAAGACCCTGATGCTGGGAAAGATTGAAGGCAAAAGGAGAAGAGGGTTGCAGAGGATTAGATGGTTGGATAGCATCACCAATTCAATGAACATGAACTTTGGCATACTCTGAGAGATAGTGAGGAATAGGGTGGCCTGGCTTGCTGCAGTCCATGGGGTCAGAAAGAGTCAGACACAACTTAGCAATTGAACAACAACAACCCTCAGCTCTAAAACTTGTGTTACAGTGGACAAGTCACTTTAACTCATTAAGCTTTTGCTTCCTTAGTTTGAGAATAAACAGAAGAACTGCCTTGCTGACTCACTAGGATATTTATAAAGAACAAGAGAGGTCACGTCTATGAAAATTTTTATAGTGTTATATGTAAAAAATAGTAAACATGTTTGTTTTTACCATGACAATAAATAATTATATTACTGAAGAGGCTAAAAGTGTTGTCCTATTTTTCCTTTTCTGATAATACTTATTTTACATGCTAGTAGTACCAGGTATTAGGTTGGTGTAAACATAATTCTGGTTTTGGACAGTGAACTTTAAATCATTATAACTAGACTCAAAAACATTTTTATTAAACAAAGTATTAACCATTACAATCAACGAATTTTTGCAAATGAGAAATAAATCTGTCTACTTCTGTAGCATAAAAACTCATGCTTTGGGATTTGACAAACTCTTGGAAAGCATTTTCTGCCTACTGCTGGATGTGGAAGTGATTTCCCTGCAAAAATTGTCAAGATGCTTGAAGAAGTCATAGTCAGTTGGCAAGAGGTCAGGAGAATATGGCAGATGAGGCAAAACTTTGTGGCCTAATTCACTCAATTTTTGAAGCATTGGTTGTATGATATGCAGTCAGGCATTGTCATGGAGAAGAATTGGGCCCGTTCTGTTGACCAATGCCGGCTCCAGATGTTGCAGTTTTCGGGGCATCTCATCAATTTGCTCAGCATACTTTCTCAGATGTAATGGTTTCGTTAGGATTCAGAAAGCTGTAGTGGATCATACTTGTAGCAGACCATCAAACAGTGACTATGACCTTTTTTTGTGCAAGTTTGGCTTTGGGAAGTGCTTTGGAGCTTCTTCTCAGTCCAATCACTGAGCTAGTTGTTGCTAGTTGTCATATAAAACTCACTTTTAATCGCTCATCACAATCCAATTGAGAAATGGTTCATTGTTATTGCAAAGAATAAGGGAAGACAACACTCTAATGATGATGCTTTTGATATGTGGTCAGCTCATGAGCCACTGACTTATGGAGCTTTTTCACCTTTCCAATTTGCTTCAAATGCCAAATGACCATAGAATGGCTGATGTTGAGTTCTTCAGCAACTTCTCGTGCAGTTGTAAGAGGATCAGCTTCAATGATCCTCTGTACTGTGAATTTGTTAGCTGTTTGTTAACCACCACTGCACTGTAAAGTTGTAAGCAGTCCCTGAGCCAAATGTGTTGCTGATATTGTGCGTTATCTCTGCTGCTTTATGGCCCATTTTGAACTCAAATAAGAAAATTGCTCAAACATGCTTTTTTGCCTAACAGCATTTCCCTAGTCTAAAATAAATATAAAATAAACAGCAAGTAATAAGGCATTACCAAAAGAAGCAAGAAATGCACATGAAAATGGTGTATAACATAACCACATTTATTTACAAATATATTTCAATATAAAATAACAAAGTTCAACAATGCAAAACTGCAATTAGTTTTGCACCAACCCAATATTAATGCTTAGTAAATGATATTATTAAGATTAGTATTGCAAGGCCATTTTTTCCAAAGCCATCTATTATCTCTAGTAAACACAAAGAAGTAGTGATCCACCGGGGATTAAAGCAAAGCAGTCATGCAAGTGGGAATGATCTGCCCATCCTATGTAATTGCCTATTTCCCACCCCTACTTTGTTAGTAGAAAAGAGAAAGAAGAGATAAATCTGGAAGCATTAATCTAAAAGAAGAACAGCTTAAAAATAGCAGACTATTTAGAGTGTCCAAAAGAAATTTATACACCCATAATCCCTTTTACCTGAAGCTGACATAAAAGCTTAAAATTCTGGATTTCCTTCTCCTCTTTATTGCAGATTTTCTGTGTAACCTTAAAATGATCCATTTAAACACTTGCTTTTCCCAGGTAAAACTCTGCTACCTTCCACCTGTCCAAGATGGACTAATTTTATGATTATCAAGACATATCAAAATATAGCTTATTTTAAGTTCCTCAAAAGAAGATGCTAACAAACTCAAATGTAGCCAAGTGTTTCCTTTCTTTTATTTTCTCTCTTTTTCTTTTTTTCCTCTTTCTCCCTTCCTACCACCTAATTATTCACGCATCCACATTTTGGTTGTGGTAATAATAATGTGGGAATGACCCTTTTATTAATAAATTAAAAACTCTTAGCTAGAGATTGGAAAATTATTGACACTATAACTGGAGTTTAGAATAGATCACATGAGAATTACTTGAGTTGTTTTCACATTAATCATCATAATCTTCATAGATCACTACTCTTCCATTTATTTTGACATGGGAAATTATTTTATTGGTCTGTGAGGTAGTGCAATAATATAGCAGGAATATATCAGGAAAACAGAACACTATTTGCTCTGTTCTTCTCTCTTGTGAATAGAGAATAACCTATTCAGCAGCATGTTTGAAATTACTGATTAGAGTCAAAATAGAAAATTGCCTCTTCTAAAAGTTAAATGTAGTGTCTGAAGTATGTAACAGTTTTAAGACCTTAGGAGTCCTATGCTCTATATGACAGGAGGACCATAAGGTATGGGTTAGGATATAAACACGACTTATACAAATATAAGATACCTGAATACACTCACAACATATTATTTTCATAGCAGAGAATAAATATTTTAAGAAATAAATCTATTTCTTTATCTGATATAGAACACTAATTCATGGATATAGAAATAAAGATCCTAATGAAGGAGACCAGAGAAAACTAAACATGGTAAGATTACATAATACAATTGTAAGGATGATTTATGTTTCAATGTTTTTTCATATGATCTTTTATGAACTGTTCTTGGTAAAAGTCAGAATTCAAACTTGGGGTAGAAAATGGATTTTATAAAAAATATTTCAACTTCTACAGATTATTAAGTTTGGGTTGGAAATATAAAGGAGCACTGCCTACTTCATTTTCCACTTGAAAGAGAAGAAGTGAAAAAGAATAAAGAGCAATATACATAAAAATATTCATAAAAATAGAATTCTGAATTAAATAACATTTTAAAATGAAAAAATGTAATAGATATTTTCTAGTAAAGGCAATAAAAAGCTATTAAGCTGCAGCTATTAAGCTGAAGTCCCTTGGACTTCAAGGAGATCCAACCAGTCCATTCTGAAGATCAGCCCTGGGATTTCTTTGGAAGGAATGATGCTGAAGCTGAAACTCCAGTACTTTGGCCACCTCATATGAAGATCTGATTCGTTGGAAAAGACTCTGATGCTGGGAGGGATTGGGGGCAGAAGGAGAAGGGGACGACAGAGGATGAGATGGCTGGATGGCATCACTGACTCGATGGACGTGAGTCTGAGTGAACTCCAGGAGTTGGTGATGGACAGGGAGGCCTGGTGTGCTGCGATTCATGGGGTTGCAAAGAGTTGGACACAACAGAGCGACCAAACTGAACTGAACTGAACTGAAGGATAGTGGGGGAAAAAATGAAAAAAGAAAAACATATACATGCACACACATGAATACAGACTAGATAAAGTAGAAGAAAACACATTATATGAGGATCCTAAATTAGTCATTTTCTATCCAAATAATAAAAATAGCACAGTCTATTTTAAAGAAATTGATTTACAGTTTTATGGGCTTAAAATATGAATGTCCGAAGTTATATACTATGAAAAACCAACAGTTACTTAGCATCAGATCAGATCAGATCAGATTAGTCGCTCAGTCATGTCCGACCCTCAGTGACCCTTCTGTCCATGGGATTTTCCAGGCAAGAGTACTGGAGTGAGGTGCCATTGCCTTCTCTGAGTTTGTGATAAGCATAGTACATTAATGACTATCATACATCTTAAGGAATATCAAGATCCTTATAGTCATATCACTTGATCTTACTGTGAAAAGACTGAGAATTTGGAGAAATAAACAGTTTATTAAAATTTGAAAACCTGAATCAGCACACTTTACATTAGATATCACAAGTGGACTATATAACAATCATTTCAACTAGGAACACACTGGCTTCACCTCACCCACCAATTAGATTGGCCCTGTCTGTGATCCTTGTTTTATAGGAATACAAAAAAGCACAACAAAAATTCACTTTCTATGCTTTAAACTTGTCAAATTTAAATGCCTAGAAAAGGGTAGAACAAACAAAAGTTTTTCAGAAATAGGACATATGTTAAATTACGTTGATGAACTAGATTTATACATAGGATTATTACTGAATTGCGTTGTTTGAAAGATTGATGCTAGCCTTGTTACAATTCCATACTATTACCACACTAAGGACAGTGGATGTGCCTCAGAAAAGTCATGGTATGCCACGTCCAGACACAAAAATGTTAGGTGCTAATAGATATGATAATGGTGAGGAAAAAATGAAAGTAAATGTTAGAGGGGAGGAGAGAACCAATATTAAAATGTAGTTCAGAAATCTAACAAGGATTACCATTAAAGTCAAATTCACAAAGGGTATAGATATATTCAAGTTGGAGTTTCTTAGTAAATTCCAACTTAATCTAATGGGTCCTTGGGCCCTAGTTATTTTAACTAATTCACTCTTCTGAAACTACCACAGAATAATTCATTATAACCCAAGTAATTAAAAAAATAATCAAAAGTCCCCAAAACAAATGTTTACTAGGTAAAATCTAATTTTACATAATTTGTATTTTTCTAATGAATAATTTTAACCAGTATGTATAGGGGAAAGCTTCTGAGAACATAGCTTTTCATCAATAACCAGATTCTCAGCAAAAATCAGCTTTTCTATAACCCATATTCTATCACCTAGGATCTTAAAAGTCTTCTCTTGGAACAATCTTACGTAGCTCTCTTTATGACAATTTGAAATTCTGTATTAAATTGTGAACTTATTTAATGTGTTGTTTCCTGCACCAGCCTGTGTATTCTATAAGGCCAAGGACCGTGTCTCCTGTATTCACTGCTATGTATCTAGCACAAAATCAACCATCAAAAATGGGTTTAACATCGAATGAATGAAATACGGCAGAACCCCCACTATTCACTCTGCTTCACCCACAACACACATACAACTTTGAGAGTTACTTTGAAAATTAGAAAACGCGGAACTTTTGTATATTCCCTACTTTGCTCCCAGTCCATCCCTGGTCCACTGTACTCTAGTTGTAAAAAATGTACTTCTATGAATATTCTTATCACACTGCATTGTAACTGACTGCCCTGAAAGGAAATGAACTAGTTGTGTGTCCACTGATCTCTAATAAATGCCAGGGTTACCCTTTGGTTTACTTTTTAATGAGAATCAAGAAATAGCTTATGAAAAATGAAACATTTAGTAGCTCAGAATAAAATAAATTAATTGATGGCATAAAAAAGAAATTGTAAGAAATCAAATAAAGCCAAGAATTACAATGAACAAAATAAGTCACTTCCTTCTAGTTAAAATTTGGTAAGATTTTTAAATTATACAGTTTTTTTTTTTTTAATACTGTACGGTTAAGTATCTCCCCAAAGGAGACTTCTACACATTTAATAAAAACAAATCATCAAGGTTCCTACTATTTTTTTCATATAAAATAATTCCTCACAATCTTTTCAGTAAAAAGTTAGAAAGAAATACATACATGATGGTGTTAATGCCTGAGAGCTGTTGGAACATTTGTAGACCACAACCCACAATTAACGCTCGGCGAGTTGGGGGATAACTCAGCATTCTGCAGATCACAGGTCCAGCTTTTTAAAAAAAAGAAGGAAAAAGGACACAGCTATTATTTTTAGCTTCCACAGTAATTATTCCCATTAGGATAAATTTCCCCAAATCTCTATGGAATCAACACAACTTGGCATTTAAAAACAGAACATGTGTACTTTTATAGAAATAGGGGCATAATATATTTTTGAAAACAGTAAATATATGAGTTGAAACTATAAAATCAACTAGAGAGAATTCAAGTTAAAACATTTTATGGATACTAGGGGAAGATCTACATAACTGTAACGGTTAGAAATTCTTTTTCCTTAAATTCCTATGAGCTGTAATAACCACTCTGTTCTTCTGCTTCCCAGGCAATTAATTACTATTTAAAATCCACTCAATGTGGGACAACTTACAAAGTCACTGTAAAAATTGCTTTAATCAACTGAAAGAATGGCATTCATTAAAAAACAATTAAACAAGGAACAGAATTTATTACAATTTATTTGACTAAAGTAACAAGATTCATTCCAATGTATTTAACTAAAGTTAAGGAATCTGACTGTGATATCAGACTCAGTTATGACTGAAATGAATATTATTAATAAAAATACCCAAAAGATAATAAAGAGATAAAATTTTAAATCTATTTTATATAGGTATATGTATGATATTTATAGGTTTTTTTTAATAGTTTCCTAGTGGTTTTAAATGATACTTTAAAAATATCAATGGGCTTTCAAAATGGTGTCTCTATATCAGAATCTAGACCAATTCTGAAAAGCTCTAGATCTGAACCCCCAGGCCTTAAGTAAGGTAACTAACCAATTGAGGCCTATCATTCGGACATAACTACCAAAAGTGCCCCTTCTCTTCCCAGAAGTGCTTGTTACAACGTCACAGAGGCATGCTGTATAGTGTCATTGTGGTGCCAGAGTTGACTAAAAGGATCTTTGGTATTCCGCTGTATAAGAAATAGCCTGTGATCACTAGGATGTTAATTGCTTCATTAGAGGAATTTTTCCTGGAGGCTATTTTTTTTTTTTTTTTTTAAGTAAACCCTAAACCAAGTCATTGGAAGGACTGATGTTGAAGCTGAAACTCCAATACTTTCACCACCTGATGCGAAGAGCTGACTCATTTGAAAAGACCCTGATTCTGGGAAAGATTAAGGGCAGGAGAAGGGGACGACAGAGGATGAGATGGTTGGATGGCATCACTGACTCAATGGACATGGGTTGGGTAGACTCCAGCAATTTGTGATGGACAGGGAGGCCTGGCGTGCTGCAGTTCATGGGGTCACAAAGAGTCAGATATGACTGACCGACTGAACTGATACTGATACTGAAAACCAAGTCTGGTAGAAATCTGAGAAAATTTCACTATTTTGGAATCTTCTGGAAATCTAATACTCCAGTTCACAGAAATGGAATAGAATGTGCTATTGTCTCAGCAATAAAAGTTCATACAGGATTGCAAGACAGCGCATTAATTAGTATTGAACATTACTGGGTGAAGATATTCATCTCTACAAAGGAACGATTATAATCACATGAAGACTTGATTGACTTCCAACAATTTTGTCTCTAGATGGTAAGACTGGACACACTCATTTAGAAAGCAGGCTAAGAGTATTATAAATGTCAAGTTGTTTTATATTTAAGTAAAGTTTTAAGAAGGTTGTTTCAAATAGGTAGCTTTTATGACAATATAGAAATATATCTGGATCAGTTCTCTGAAAAGCAGACTCATCTGCAAACTTAGAAATCTATGAATGAGCCACAAAATAAGGACTGTGCACACCATCACATAAATATCTACCTATTTCCATAAATCAAAAAATTCATATAAAAGATTATTCAGTGGCTAAGTTGTAGCTGATTGTTTGTTATCCCATGGACTGTAGCACTCAGGCTCCTATGTCTTTACAGAATCAGACTTTACTTTCACCACCAGACACGTCCACAGTAGAGCACTGTTTACACTTTGGCCCATTACTTAATTCTTTCGGGAGTATTTAGTGATTGCCTTCCATCCTTCCCCAGTAGCATACTGGACACCTTCCCACCTGGGGAGCGCATCTTCCAGTGTCATATATTTGTGACTTTTCGTACTGTTAATCGGGTTTCTTGCGGCAAGAATAACATAGTGGGTTGCCATTTCCTCCTCCAGTGGACCATGTTTTGTCAGAACGCTTCATTATGACACATCTGTCTTGGGTGGCCTTGTACAGCATGGCTCAAAGCTTCACTGAGTTATGCAAGCCCTTTCACCACGACAAGAAAGTGATCCATGAAGGGGAATATATTATAATTTACTTTATATACCATGGAAAAAATTTAAAGACAACAATTATGATGTTGTGACAAAACAGAACAAAACAAACAACACCCAAATACATTTTTCAGCTTTTAGGAAACTCTATAGATGAGAAACTAGTCTTCTGCAAGAAATCTATCATAATCTTTGGATAGATGTATCTATTTGCTCTATTAACCTGTTTCATGACTTGATAGTTTAAGCAATACTGATATAGGACGGCAGAAAAATAAAGAGAAAATGATGACAAATTAGGATTAAAGTTTTATTAGCCAAAATAACAAGAGATAAATTATCACACAACATCACATATTTATTTCCAGTTTTTGTTTTTTTTTTAATCTGGGTTTTGAAAAACAGAGCTAGAGTAATCAGGTTCTGTGACTTTTAACTATACTCGAAGGCTGCAGGAATCAAAACAGCATGTACTGGCACAAAATCAAAAATATAGATCAATGGAACATAATAGAAAGTCCAGAGATAAACACACGCACCTATGGCCATTGATCTATGATAAAGGAGGCAAGAACTAGACATGGAACAACAGACTGGTTCCAAATTGGGAAAGGAGTATGTCAAGGTTGTATATTGTCACCCTGCTTATCTAACTTATATGCAGAGTACATCATTGCAAATGCTGGGCTGGATGAAACACAAGTTGGAATGAAGATTGCTGGGAAAAATATCAATAACCTCAGATATGCAGATGACACCACCCTTACAGCAGAAAAATGAAGAGGAACTGAAGAGCCTCTTGATGAAAGTGAAAGAGGACAATGAAATGCTGGCTTAAAATTCAACATTCAAAAAACAAAGATCACAGTATCCGGTTCCATCATTCATTCATTAATTATTTCATTTCAGGCACTTATTCGTCTCCAACTCTTTGCGACCCAAAGGACTGCAGCACGTCAGGCCTCCCTGTCCATCACCAATTCCCAGAACTTTAAAAACAAACTTTAAAGTTCTCAAACTCAGAGTACTCATGAGTACTCAAACTCATGTCCATTGAGTCGGTGATGCCATCCAACCATCTCATCCTCTGTTGTCCCCTTCTCCCCCCGCCTTCAATCTTTCCCAACATCATGGTCTTTTCAAATGAGTCAGCTCCTTGCATTAGGTGGCCAAAGTATTGGAGTTTCAGCTTCAACCTCTAGTTTCAGTCCTTCCAATGAACAACCAGGACTGAACTCCTTTAGGATAAGCTAACTGGATCTCCTTGCAGTCCAAGGGACTCTCAACAGTCTTCTCCAACACCACAGTTTAAAAACATTAATTCTTTAGCACTCAGCTTTCTTTATAGTCCAACTCTCACATCCATACACGACTACTGGAAAAACAATAGCTTTGAATAGACAGTCTTTTGTTGGCAAAGTAATGTCTCTCCTTTTTAATAAGCTGTCAAGGTTGGTCATAACTTTTCTTCCAAGGAGCAAACGCCTTTTAATTTCATGGCTGCAGTCACCAACTGCAGTGATTTTGGAGCTCAAAAAAAAAAAAAAAAAAGTCTGACACTGTTTCCACTATTTCCCCACCTATTTCCCATGAAGTGATGGGACCAAATGCCATGATCTTCGTTTTCTAAATGTTGAGTTTTAAGCCAACTTTTTCACTCTCCACTTTCACTTTCATCAAGAGGCTCTTTAGTTCTTCTTTGCTTTCTGCGATAAGGGTGGTGTCATCTGCACATCTGAGGTTATTGATCTTTCTCCCCACAACCTTGATTCCAGCTTGGGCTTCATCCAGCCCAGGGTTTCTCACGATGTACTCTGTATATAAGTTAAATAAGAAGAGTGACAATATATAGCCTTGACGTACTCCTTTTCCTATTTGGAACCAGTTTGTTGTTCCATGTACAGTTCTAACTGTTGCTTCCTGAGCTGCATAGAGATTTCTCAAGAGAAAGGTCAGGTGGTCTGGTATCCCCATCTCTTTAAGAATTTTCCAGATTTTATTGTGATCCACACAGTCAAAGGCTTTGGCATAGTCAATAGAGCAGAGATAGATGTTTTTCTGGAACTCTCTTGGTTTTTGATGATCCAGCAGATGTTGGCAATTTGGTCTCTGGTTCCTCTGCCTTTTCTAAATCCAACTTGAACATCTGGAAGTTCATGGTTCATGTATTGTTGAAGCCTGGCCTGGAGAATTTTGAGCATTGCTTTGCTAGCATGTGAGAGGAGTGCAATTGTACAGTAGTTTGAGCATTCTTTGACATTACCTTTCTTTGGGATTGGAATGAAAACAGACCTTTTCCAGTCCTGTGGCCACTGCTGAGTTTTCCAAATTTGCTGGCATATTGAGTGCAGCGCTTTCACAGTATCATCTTTTAGGATTTGAAATAGCTCAACTGGAATTCCATCACCTCCACTAGCTTTGTTCGTAGTGATGCTTCCTAAGGACCACTTGACTTCTTCAAAAGATGGGAATACCAGACCACCTGACCTGCACTTGTCAGACTGTCCTTTACACCAGAGCCCCTGCCACAACTGGATGATCATTGTGAAAGTTGTTGATACTTCTGCTTCTGTTAGGTCCATATATTTTCTTTCCTTTATTATGCCCATTTTTGCATGAAGAGTTCCCTTGATATCTCTAATTTTCTTAAAGTGATCTCTAGTCTTTCCCATTCCATCTGGTTCCATTACTTCATGGCAAATAAATGAGAAACAATGCAAACAGTGACAGGCTTTATTTTCTTGGGCTCCAAAATCACTGCAGATGGTGACTGCAGCCATGAAAAAAAAAGACATTTGGTCCTTGGAAGAAAAGCTAGGACCAACCTAGACAGCTTATTAAAAAGCAGAGACTTTTTGGACTGCATGATCAAACCAATTAGTCCTAAAGGAAATCAGTCCTGTATATTCATTAGAAGGACTGATGCTGAAGCTGAAACTCCAATACTTTGGCCACCTGATGTGAAGAACTGACTCACTGGAGAAGACCCTGATACTAGGAAAGATTGAAGGCAGGAGAAGGGGATGACAGAGAGTGAGATGGTTGGACGGCATCATCAATTTGATGGACATGAGTTTGAGCAATCTCCAGGAGTTGGTGATGGACAGGGAAGCCTGGCGGGCTGCAGTGAATGGGGTCACAAAGAGTCAGACATGGCTGAGTGACTGAACTGAACTGAAAGACACTTTCTTCACTAAGAGGTGCTAGGAGAATTAGACAGCTGCATGCAAAATAATAAAAACTGGAAATAGAACTGCCTTATGATCCAGCAATCCCACTGCTGGGCATACACACTGAGGAAACCAGAAGGGAAAGAGACACGTGTACCCCAATGTTCATCGCAGCACTGTTTATAATAGCCAGGACATGGAAGCAACCTAGATGTCCATCAGCAGATGAATGGATAAGGAAGCTGTGGTACATATACACAATGGAGTATTACTCAGCCATTAAAAAGAATACATTTGAATCAGTTCTAATGAGGTGGATGAAACTTGAGCCTATTATCCAGAGTGAAGTAAGCCAGAAGGAAAAACACCAATACAGTATACTAACGCATATATATGGAATTTAGAAAGATGGTAACGATAACCCTGTATACGAGGCAGCAAAAGAGACACCAATGTATAGAACAGGCTTATGGACTCTGTGGGAGAGGGAGAGGGTGGGAAGATTTGGGAGGAAAAAAAAAAAAGACCATATATATTGTACTATGTAGTTTTCCAAAGAGCATTGACAACGTATATATTTCTGTATAACTATTTCCTATAGTATATTAATTGTGCCAGTGGTGTGATATAATTGACTTATGACTGTGAAATCAAAAAAGTTTATATTTAAGTGAAAAAAAAAGAAATAAATGTAAAATTATTTAAAAAAAAAATAATAAAGTTAGAACACTTCCTAGTACCGCACACAAAAATAAACTCAAAATTGATTAAAGACCTAAGTGAAGGCTAGATACTACAGAAATCCTAGAATAAAACATAGGCAGAACAGTTTCTGACATAAATTGCATCATGATCTTTTTTGATATATCCCCTTTATTTTATTTTGAAAATAAAAAAAGATAAATGGGGCCTAATTAAACTTAAAAGCTTTTGCACAGCAAAGAAACTGTAAATAAAATGAATAGACAACCACATAATGGGAGAAAATATTTGCAAACAAAGAGGCTGACAAGGGATTAATCTCTCTAATATACAAATAGCTCATGCAGCTCAATATAAAAAAAGTTAAAAACAACAAACAATCCAATCAAGAAATGGATGAAAGATCATATTTCTCCAAAGAAGACATATAGATGGCCAAAGGACATGCGAAAAGATCACTAATTATTAGAGAAATGCAAATAAAAACTACATGAGGTATCAACCTCACACAGGTCAGAATGGCCACCATCAAAAAAATCTATGAACAATCAATGCTGGAGAGGATGTGGAGAAAAGTGAACCCTCCTACACTGTTGGTGGGAATGTAGATTGGTACACATGGAGAAAAATATGAAGGATCCTTAAAAAACTAGAGGTAGAGCTACCATGTGATCCTGTCATCTGGAGAAAATCATAATTTGAAAAGATACATGCATCCAATGTTTATTACAGCACTATTTACAGTAGCCAGGACATGGAAGCAACCTAAATGTTCATCAACAGAGGAATGCATAGAAAAGATCTGGTGTATATATGTACAATGGAATATCACTAAGCCATGAAGCAGAATGAAATAATGTCATCTACAGCAACACGGATGGGCCTAGAGAGTGTCACAATGAACTAAGTCAGACAGAGAAATAAAAAAATCATATCACTTTGTTTACATGTAGAACCTTAAAAAAATGTTACAAAATGAACTTATTTATAAAACAGAGTCACAGATGTAGAAAACAAACTTATGGTTGCCAGGGGGAAACAGGGGGAGGGATAAATTGGGAGATTGGAATTAACATATGTACACTACCATATATAAGACAGATAACTAATAAGGACCTACTGTATATAGGTTCTCAAAACTCTGTAATGACCTATATGGGAAAAGAATCTAATAAAGAGTAGACATATGTATATGTATACTCGATTCACTTTGCTGAAGAGCTGAAACTAACACAATACTTTAAATCAACTATACTACAATAAAAATGAAAAACAATGTTACAGATAAAAAATATGGTTACATCTGGGTTTTAGACTTTCTTTTGGTTTGGAATTCCTGATAATTATAAACAATGGTAGTTCCTTTATTGTACTGAAATGTTTTTCAAAGATAAATTTTGGTCATAGCAGCTGTACATCTGATTATGCATAAACAGATTTAAATAGTTTTCTTTCATTAAAATCATAAACTAAGCTTTATTAGGCAGTAAAACTAACTTCATGAATGCAAACCATTAATCTTCATTTTATGCAAGCTATGAGGCAAGAAATATTCAAATATATTAATAGGTAGAGTGTGAAAATTTAAAATGTCATGCTCTACTTATAAAATGTCTTTTGAGTTTTATAATTAAAAACATTTTAAGTACACAAACATTTCACAGTTTATTGTTAACAAAATATTTGTCTTTGAAAAACAGAAATTCCCACACAATAAAAACTAAAGCCTCTAGATAATTAAAGCAAAATGGAAATTCAGAATACAAAATATAATACATAATAAAACAATACAGGCAAAAATTCCAAATGGGTTTATCTTTTCCATCATTCTGAACACTTCATACTAAGTATCAACAACTTTCACAATGATCATCCAGTTGTGGCAGGGGCTCTGGTGTAAAGGACAGTCTGACAAGTGCAGCCATTCCTGTGGACAGGCTGACTGTGAAGAAGCTGAGCCCACATAATTTTCTCCAGGTATGATTAAAATATGCACTAGACCACACTTTTATAAAATTCCAGGTCCTGACTTCCACTTTCAGACAAGATGAAGTAACAGTTATCAGATTTCCCTCCAATATGCAACAATTAAAAAGTCAGGCAACAATGCATGAAACAATACTTCACATGATAAGGAGACAAAGAATACGACTCCTGAGATTCAGGAAGTAAATGAGATGAACCCTACAAATGCCCCAGCTAAAATCTGGAATAAAGTATTCAGGCAGTAATACAGAAAGCTGCAGTATGGGGAGGGGAAACCAGGCAAACTGATGGCCACCTTAAGTTTAAACAGTGCAGCTCAGGACTCAGGTGACTATTCACAGTGCAGAGTGCTGGAGAGAAGAGAATGTCACAGAGAGGACACTGGAGATATGCAGGACTCTTTGAATTTTCAGTTGAGGACTGATCAGTAAACGTTTTGTGAAGAAACTACCCCAGGTAGGAGAAAGAGTTGCAGGAAAGAACTAAAGTAATGAACTCCAGGAATTTACACAGGACTAGCATAAGGAAGAATACTCAGAAGAGTTTTACCTCAGTAATATATATATTTAGTCCAAGGTTAAACATTGCTTGGACACCATCTAAAACAGTTAAATTAAAGACTCAAATGCTTCCAAGAAAGTGAGTAGCATCCCAGAACCAAGTTCAACAGTAAGATAAAATTTAATAGTTCTGGCATACCATAAAAAATTACCAGGCATGCAAAAAGGTGGGAAAGTACAACTTGTAATGATAAAGAGTTTAATTTAGCAAGAGGACATAACAACCGTAAACGTCTTTGCACCTAAAAAAAGCTTCAAATTATATGAAACATAAAACACAACTGCAAGGGAAAACAGAAAAACCCAAAGTTAGGCTTGGATATTTCATTGCCTCTTTCTGAGTAATAGTCAAAATAGGCTAAGCAAAGATAATCAGCAAAGATACAGAAGACATCAACAACACGATAAACAAACTTGACCTAGTATTCAGACAACATCCTATAGACCAAATGTTCTTTTCAACAGTAAATGCATGTTAAATGTCTTAGAACATTTATTGAGATAGATTATATTCTGAGCTCTAAAACTGGTCTCAATTAATTTAATAGGATTCAAGTCATACAGAGAGTGTTCTCTGATTATAATAACATTAACATACAAATCAATAAATGGAAAGATAATTGGAAAATACCCCCCAGATCAGAACCTGAATAACAAATTTCCATGGATCAAAGAAATAATGGGAAATTAGAAAGTATTCTGAACTAAAATAATATGAAAATGCATCATACAAAAACTTGTGGAATGGAGCTAAAGTAGAATAGAGGAAAATTTATAGCAACAACCTTGGCTTCCACCTTACAAAATCAGAAGAGGGACAAAAGAAACCCCTCAAAACACAAGATAAAATAATAATAAAGATCAGAATGGAAATCCATCAAATAGATAAGGAGACAACTGAGAAAAAAAATCAATCAAATGAAACCAAAATCTGGCTTATTGAAAATATCAATAAAATTGATAAACTTTGAGCCAGATTGTGGAAGGCTGAATAATGGCCCCTCAAAAGATATATATCTCCTAATCCCTAGAGCTTGTTAATGTTACCTCAGATGTCAAAATATAGTGTTTGTGGATGTGAGTAAGGATTTGTCATATGGGAAGATTATCCTGGATTATTCCAGTTGGGCCTAAAAGCTATCACATGTAACCCAATAAGAGGGAGGCAAAAAGAGATTCAGACAGAATAGGAGAAGGCAATGTGACCATGAGTGCATATGTTGAGTTGATGTAGCCATAAGCCAAGGAATGCTGGTTAATATTTTTTTTTTAAAGCAAGAAACAGATTTCCCTCTGGAGTCTAGTGGGTGCATGGCCCTGCAGACACTTTTATTTCAACCTAGTAAAAGTTATTTTGAACCAGACTGTGAGAATAAATTTCTATTGTTTTACATTACCAACTTTGTGGTAATTTGTTACGACAGCCGTAGGGAAAGACAAGGGAAAAAAAGAGAGAAGACACAAATCACCAACATCATAAATGAAGGAACTAAAATCAA
The DNA here is from genome assembly GCF_029378745.1 of Bos indicus. Classification (NCBI taxonomy): domain Eukaryota; kingdom Metazoa; phylum Chordata; class Mammalia; order Artiodactyla; family Bovidae; genus Bos; species Bos indicus. Next base: position 41,156,867 of record NC_091764.1, on the reverse strand, counting down.
TATAGATATCTATAGATATCATGAGAAATGCTGGGCTGGAAGAAGCACAAGCTGGAATCAAGATTGCCAGGAAAAATATCAATAACCTCAGATATGCAGATGACACCACCCTTATGGCAGAAAGTGAAGAGGAACTAAAAAGCCTCTTGATGAAAGTGAAAGAGGACAGTGAAAAAGTTGGCTTAAAGCTCAACATTCAGAAAACGAAGATCATGGCATCTGGTCCCATCACTTCATGGGAAATGGATGGGGAAACAGAGGAAACAGTGTCAGACTTTATTTTTTGGGGATCCAAAATCACTGCAGATGATGAATGCAGCCATGAAATTAAAAGAGGCTTACTCTTTGGAAGGAAAGTTATGACCAACCTAGATAGCATATTAAAAAAGCAGAGATATTACTTTGCCAACAAAGGTCCGTCTAGTCAAGGCTATGGTTTTTCCAGTGGTCATGTATGGATGTGAGAGTTGGACTGTGAAGAAAGCTGAGCACCAAAGAATTGATGCTTTTGAACTATGGTGCTGGAGAAGACTCTTGAGAGTCCCTTGGGCTGCAAGGAGATCCAACCAGTCCGTCCTAAAGGAGATCAGTCCTGGGTGTTCATTGGAAGGACTGATGTTGAAACTCCAATATTTTGCCTACCTGATGCGAAGAGCTGACTGATGTGAAAATACCCTGATGCTGGAAAAGATTGAGGGCAGGAGGAAAAGGGGACGACAGAGGATGAGATGGTTGGATGGCATCACCGACTCAATCGAAATGAGTTTGGGTAGGCTCCAGGAATTGGTGATGGACAGGGAGGCCTGGCGTTGCTGCATCTCATGGGGTCGCAAAGAGCTGGACACGACTGAGCAACTGAACTGTACTGAACTGAACTGCCATTATCCCCAGCCTTAATTCCCAAGTTATCTATTGCAAATCATTGATTTCAATCTGTTCCTTTCTCCATTCGTATATCTAAGGAGTTGAGCATCATTTACAAATAGGAAAACAGGCCATTCTGGTTTCATGCCAAATTAAGCATTTCTATGAGCCAGGCCCTCCATGCTGGCCAGAGGATCTCCATTCATCTCGAGTTGGCTTTCAATTAGATTCCCATAACATCTATTTCAACACTCCATCTCCTTGGAATTCTGTCATTCTCTGCAGCCTCTCAGACCAAATATTCTCTAGTCCACTTATCACACCTGAAGCACCAACCATGAGTTTACTCTTTGCTAGGTACAGAAACAGAAACAGGCTCTGCCTTGGAAGACTTCAAAATATTGGGGTGGGGAGGAAGTCATGCACAGAAATGAAACAAGCTACTGCACACCAGTTTAAGGGCTCTAACAGAGGTTCATGTAAAGTATTATGAAACTGAGAAATAGGGAAGAACCCAGAAAGAGTGTGCAAGCTCAAGGACATGTAAAGAGAAGTCGTCATTTCTCTCCCCAGACCCTATGTTACCTAATTTCATTTTAATACAGGACAAAAAAAAAAAAAAGTGTCATTTGGCTATCATTCCCTCTTCCTACTTCCCATACCCAGTGAGCTGCCAAATTCTAATGAAAATTAATGAATATACACCTGACTCATTTCCACAAAATATCAGGAAAATTCTTGCTTTTGCTTCTGTGCCCTCTTTGCCTCCCCAGCTCTCTACTGTCCTGCTTGGCGCTTATCTGTGTCCTTTGTGAGACCGCATGGCAGTGGACAGTACTTGCACAGGTCACCATGGACATTCCAGCTCCACTGCTCAGCCTCTGGAGAGGTCTTTCACATGTTATTCAATTTTGCTAAGCCTTTATCTCCTCCTTAGTTAAGTGGACATAGAAGTAGAGCTTACAATTATGAAGACAGAGATAGTTAGCTTCATGGCATACACTATGTGTTATGGTTAATTTACATGTCACCTTGACTGGGGTTACAGGGTACCCAGATATTTGATTCAATATTATTTCTGGATATGCCTATGAAGGTGTGTCTAGATAGGATTAACATTTGAATTGGTAGACTGGGTAAAGCAGATTGCCCTCTTCAATATGGGTACATGCATGCATGCTAAGTCACTTCAGTCATGTCCAACTCTTTGTGACCCCATGAACTGCAGCCCACCAGGCTACTCTGTGCATGGGATTCTCCAGGCAAGAATCTAATTGAAAGCTGAAACTCCAATACTTTGGCCACCTGATGCAAAGAGCCGACTGATTAGAAAAGACCCTGATGCTGGGAAAGATTGAAGGCAGGAGAAGGGGACGACAGAGGATGAGATGGTTGCATGGCATCACTGACTCAATGGACATGAGTCTGAACAAGCTCCAGGAGATGGTGAAGGACAGGGAAGCCTGGTGTGCTGCAGTCCATTGGGTCGCAAAGAGTTGGACACAACTAAGCGACTGAACACCACCAACTAAGATCCTAAGTACAGCCATGCTGTTTTTTCCTTCTATATGCAGCAGATGATGTTTGTGATTACAAGGTGGTGCTTGGCATATATTCTATTTGGAAGAATGGATTGCTGCTATCAATAAATTCAATCCCATGTGGTTCAATCATTGCTTCACAGTCTGGCAATTATGCCAATGCATCCTGAAATTCTTCCAAAGAATCAATTTGCCAATATGCTGCGTTATGCTAATTGTCTTTAGATATATGTTCATGAGCTGATCATGATACATTATGGCCTATATGCATAGACTGAATAATCTAGTTATTATTATTCTGAGTTGCTAAAGTAAATGCTGTTTTCTATGATAGGACTTAATGGTTCTAAAATACTGTTTTTCAAAAATCTATTCTTGTTACTACCAAGAATTTTTTTTTTTAAGTTCTAAAAGTATTTCCTTCATCAGAGGTATCTATATAAACAAAGGTGATCAAAAAATAGATTCCCTAAACAAGCAATTCTCAAACAGTATCAAGAGTAAGTCTCCAAATACAGAGAAACCCAGATTCAAATCCAGCTCAGCTCTATAGAAACTGTGTGACCTTGGGCAGGTTCTTTACCCTTTCTGAGTCTCACATTCCTCATACGAGATAACATCTACTTCACAACAGTGCTCCGATAATTAAAAGTGATAATACATGTGGAGTATATTGCACCAAAACTCAAATAATGATGCTATGATTTCATCCATCAGCTCTATAGAATTTATCTGTAGTTGAATACAATTAGAACGTTTTAAATAAAATATTGTGAGTAAATTGCACAAAGAGATTTCATTTTTAAGATTCCGTAAAATAATTCAGAGTTTCATTAACATAAAAAATATGTGAATTCTATACTTATAATTTCTATATCTTCTATAATTAACAGTACACATCTACACAGATTACTGATAAACACAAAGTGATAAATCAATAGAAATTATATCACAGGCTCCTGTAATAAATGACATTTTTCTCAATTATATATACTGCCAAACTACTGAATTTATCTGTTCAAACACAGATAAAGTGGAATGATCCTATTTCCCTGCTTTCATTTTAAATCACAGGTAGCCTTTCTAGAATCTACGTATTTCTACATTACTATTAAACATTTTAAGATAGATGAACTATGGTTCTAAACATTAATTACTTGCTTGATTAAAAAAGTATGTGTTCATATGGATATTTGAATTCTCTATATATTTAAAGATTTCTATTAACATCTTTTTTTAGATTCAAGCATTCAACAAATAAGTACTATTGAGAAGAAAGATGAAAATCTAAAACATGATTCACATAATTTCATACTGTTCTTTCTTGCTATATTTAGCCTTACATGTGAGAGTTACCATGAATAAAGATACCAAAAAAAATAAAAATCAGGCCAAATTAAAGGGCCCATGATCTTACAGTAGTGCAGAATATCTAAAATCATGACTGTTCCACCAGATTCTGGAAGCATGACTGCTGCAAACATATGTGGTACCTCGAAATACAACATTTTAAAGTAAAGAGACTGTTTTCTGTCAGTATGAGTTTCAGAAAATCATATTTATTCCAAAAATATCCAGTAACAAGAAACAAAAAAGAGCCATATTTATAAGGTTGTAAATGTACTTATTTTCTAATTCCAAAGCAGTTTTCCTGCCACAACTCTCTTTTCCTACTTTCAATTACCTCTTAGAAAAGAAAAAAGATAAAGAAAAATAATTGTATACTTCCTGTGTTAAAAAATATGTGATAGTTAAAAAATATGTGATAGAGTAAGAAATAAAGATATCTGAGGTGTGGCCAAGATTGCAAAGAAAGTAAACCCTGAAATCCCTCCTCCCCTGGGAACACCAAAATTACAACTACATACAGAGCAACTACTGATGAGAAAGTCTGGAAAAACAGAAGAAGAAAAAAAAAAAGAAAGTACATTTACAATTAAAGATATGAAGAAGAAACCATAGTAAGATGGTAAGAGGGGCAGAGACATGGTGTAGTTAAGATCCATACCCCAAGGTGAATGTCCCACGAATGGTAGAATCACTACAATTACAGAGGTTCTCCCCAAGGAGTGATGGGGTCTGAGGTCCTCATTGGGCTCTGCAGCCAGGGGGTCCTACACTCAGAAGATGAAGCTCTAAAACATTTGACTTTGAAGGCCAGCAGGGTTTAATTTGGGGAGAGCCAGAGGGTTGTGGGAAATTGAGACTCCAATCTTGAAGGGCACATATAAAATCTCACATGCTCTGGGTACCCAGGAAGGAAACAATAATTTGATAGAAGCCTGAGCCAGACCCATTTGCTAATGCTGGAGAGCATTCCAGAGAGGCAGGAGGCTACTGGAGCTCACTCTGGGGACACAGACCCTGGTAGCAGCCATTTCTGGAGCTTGTTCTAACATGAGGATGATATTGCAGACAAAAGGAATCCTCCCTCAGTATTAGATCCAGGACCTGGTGCTGCCTACCAGTCTGTTATTACCTGAACTGGGATCCAGGCAAAGCATCTACCCAGACAAGGACACAGCCCCAACCACCAACGGGCCTGCTGCCTTAAGACCCCTTGAGCCCACAGATTTCCTGGGACACGGCCTTGTCCACCACAGGGTCCAGGACACACCCCTACACAACAGGCAACACACTAGGCCTGGGAACCACAGGGTCCTGTGGTCAGAGATCCCAGAATGCAGTTCAGCCCGTGGGCCTGTACCAGACATAGGATCAGCTTTACCCACTGGTAGGCAGGCACTAGCCCCAGGATACTAGAGACCTAGGACCCACCCACCACCAGTCCCATAAATTCTGGGACCCCCTCCATGGCCCTAGCACCAGAGACCCCAGGATGAGCTTTGAGCTTTGGCACAAGTTCCGGGCCAAGGTCTCACCAACCAATGGGTATGCACCAGCTGTAGAATCCCCTGTGCTCTGATCCCACCCACCAGGGGATGAACAAGAGCCTCAGGACCACCAGAGGCCCACAGGCTGTGTCAGTACCCAACCCACAAACCAGCAGGCTGGCACTAGTGCAGGGAACTCAAGCCCTACCCCACCCACCACATGCCAACAACAACTTTGAGACCCCTTGGGCCAGTTTCCACACAAGGCTGGGCATGGCAACTAACCAAGCCAGAAGCCATAAATTGTTGGGGGCCAGAGTGAGGTACTCCGCCCATGGCAAAGGTCATGAGGAAGGAGGCTCGACATACGCAAAGGCGGGATCGAGCCTCAGGAGTCCCCCTGGAAATCCTCGAGCGTCTACCCCCATAACCAGAGCCTGCCTACTTTACTACTTTGTGCTCTTACCTACACCTCTGACTTTACGGGGGGCTGTCCCCCACGACCTCTTTCGGAGAAGGAGTTAACCTAGAGCTCCAGTTAATAATAATTCCTGGGCGTGATAAGACTGTTTTAACCTACAAACTCCTCTGGAGGTTCTCTAGCCTGCCTGACAGGCTTGTCCGGCCACATGTGATTGCTCACAGCCTCCCAACCGTGAGAGGCACGAGATGCTTTAAACCTTCTAAAAACAGGTTCCTTAGAAAAATTAGAAAACTATTAGTATAAGTATAATGGGCTGATTAGAAATTGTACTGGTGAAGGGTTTTTCATTTGTTGAGCCAATGTTTGTTGCTAAGTCTCCACATCCCCTGCCCTTACACACATTAATGAATATATAGAAGAAATAAGTATTAACCTTTGATATTAATCACGTTAGACCTTAGGCTAAGTAAATTCTTTCCTTAACTAAAACCCACTACACCCTCACCCTGTAGGAATGTAACTTTATTTGGGTGGCGTCTGTTTTGAGAATAATCAGCCCTGGAGAAATAAGTGTCCTGATTGACTGACCGCTGTCACAAGGAGAGGGTCGTAAATTGTCAGCAGGCCCCCCTGGCCAGAAGATGATGTAACACCCCTAAGACCTCTGTATACATTTGTGTGAAGCACCTGACTTTAATAAAAGTCAGGACTGCTGTCCCCACGTGACTTTTGTATAACATCTCAGTGTATAAAAACAGACTCTGGAAAATAAAGAATTGGGATCAGTTTCTCGAAATACTGGTCTCCCCATGTCGCTCTCTCTCTCACTCTGGCTGAGTCTCCACCTGGAGCGCGGAACCCACCATGCTTACTAATTATGCCTGGGCTTCTAAGATCCGACTGGGGAGGCCTCAGTGTCTCCTCTCCTTCGGGAGAACGGAAGGACGCCTGTGGCCTACGTAAGTGGTGCAAACTTCTTGTCTTGAAGTTTTATTGGTCTCCCGCGTAAACCAAGCTACTCAGCCTCTTTTCTCCACTGAATTTTCCTACTGAGCTATCCTTATTCTATTACTCTTTATATCTTTAATTAATATCTAATTGAAGCTATTGTATCCTGATCCTCGCCTATGCCGTCTCTCCTTCGAATACCCTGGATCAGCCGGGGCAAGACCCCGGCAATAAATACTTAACAGAATACCTACAGTAGTAAGCTTGTCATAACAGAACAACCCACACAGCCCACAAGGGGGCACCCACAGAGTACGTAGTTCTAGCAATCAGAGTGGAGTAGGCTGCTGGGACACAGAGGATGTCTCCTACAAAAGGGCATTTCTCCAAGGCTGTGAAACATAATCAACTCACTAAATACATAGAAATAAAAATAGGAAATTAGGCAAAATGAAGTGACAGCAAAATATGTTCCAAACTAACGAACAAAATAAAACCCAAAAGAAAAACCAAGTGAAAATACGAAATTTTACACAATAAAGAGTTTACAGTCATGATGATAAAGATGTTCCAAGAACTTAGGAGAAAAATAGATGAACAGAGTAAGAGGTTAGAAGTTTTTAACAGATTTAGAAAATACTAAGAACTAAAAACTGATGGAGACTACAATAACTGAAATTAAGAATATAATAGAAGGAATTAACAGTGCATTAGATGATACAGAGGAAAAGACCAGTGAGCTAGAAGACAGAGCTGTGGAAATCTACTGAAGCTAAACAGAAAAAAAGATAAAAGAAAAAAGCAAAAAACAGAAAATGAAGACGGTTTAACAGACCTCAGAGATAGCATCAAGTGTACTAATATTCACATTACAGGGGTCTCAGAAGGAGAAAGTGAGAGAAAGGGGCAGAGGATATATTTAGTCATCTCAGTTTACAAAATTTCAGAAGAAAACAATCACCAATAAAATGTTCCATACAAATGAACAAATTGTATTTCCCAGGTCTGACACAACTTAAACAACAATAAAACTAGCTAACTGGCATAAATACAGCTTCATTTATTCCAGAAAGATACTCTAAGAACAATACAGTACAATAATCACTTTAACTTTCTTTTCCACAAAATATTTTGTGACTTAGAGCAATTGACTAAACATCCCCTGTTCATGCGATCAATACTTAAGGCAAATGAATATTGAAAAGGAAGTTTATGCACATTAACAAGCTGGTATTTTAGTTTTACTTTTAAAAACCTATTGGATTTGTGTGAGGAATTGTTCTTTAAATTGCATATCTGTTTATTGCTTCTGTGCTAATGACTCATCTTGCTACTTTAAACAAAGCTGAAAGAACAAATTGAGATAACTACAAAAGGTGGGAAAGATTAATAAATCTGAGTGAGTTCAAAATACTTTTAAAAACCACTTATAAATCTGGGTTAGAATGAAGTAATATAAATGAACAAAAAACAAAAAAAATTCAAAAATAAATTTTCACAAACTTCTATTTATAAATATAGTGATATATATCCCTACCTATCTATCCATCCATCCATTCGTCTATCTATCTAAATGAAGGGGCTCAGCTTTGTAAAGGCATGGTTTAGGTTTCTTCATGTATTAGATTCAGAAATCTCAGTCACCTTTTTAGCAGCATGAAATTTTCAGAATTCATGGTCTATAAGGGTGATTTCCTTCAAGATCATAATTTTAAGGTAAATCTATGATATATACTAGCCGAAATACAGCTCACCACTCAATGAAATCCAATAAAATAGTTATACATCCAAAGGAAAGCAAAGGAAAACTAAAGCTCTCAAATAAAATTTAGTTTATTAACTTTAGGCACATAGCAAATCCCTGAGTACTAAGGGCTGCTTAGGCATCTGGAAAAATGTCTTTAAAATTTTCTTCGCCCAGTTGTTATACACAGCAGTATAATGCATAAAAACAAGATGAAAAGCTATCCTGTGCTATGGTTATCAAAATGGATTTAGTGAAAATGCTGAAGGGATGATCACCAGCAGTTTGTTTAAATCACATCTTGGACATGAGAGGTATGCTAGACAATACAGCACCTATGGGAAATAGGGCTTTCCCGTACACTACCAAGGGTGTTAAAATAGTTCAACTCTTCTTTTTTTCCTCATACATACACATACACACATATGTACATTTGTATATAAATAAATATATGTGTGTATGTATATATATATATGTGTGTGTATTATTTATTTACACACACATACAAACACACACATGCACAGAGAGAGAGGTTTTGTAGTTACAATGATCACCATTACAGAATCTTTGCAGAAATTTAGTTCCTCATCCCCCTTTCTGACCACTTCTTCACTCTTAAACTTAGATGAGGAAAATGCAATTTCATTAAAGATAGAAATAATTTTTTTTTCAAATTGCTACAATTCTGTTCCTTCTTCCATGCTTTTGTTTAATTCATAGGCACATGCCCATAAGACTACAAGTTCTGAAAAACTACAGCAGCATTTCTACAGAGAACAATTTGCAGCAGGAAATGGGAGAAATGAGTTCCACATATCCTACTCTAGAAATGGTATGGTAAGAATCAGACAAAAGATATATGTGTATATGTGTGTGTGTGTGTGTGTGTGTGTGTGTGTCTAATTAGCATAGCTAGCAGAGAACAACCTGCTAACCTGAGTTAGTGCCCGCTAACCAGAGAACAGACACATATGCTGGACATTTCTGCTGATCAACCCTTCAGCATTTTCACTAAATCCATTTTGATGACCATAGCATAAGACAGCTTTTAATTCTGCTTTTATAGTTAATCTACTGTGTATAACAATTGGGCAAAGAGAATTCAAAAGACATTTCTTCATGTGCCCTTGCTTTTAGATGTCTGTGGGTCTCTATCCTTATTTCCTTGGTATTTTTAACTTGTGATTATTTTTCATTAGACAGATTCTTCTAATCTTTTAACATGACACACCATAATTTTTCTTGATATGGTTTAAGATGCTCTTCTAAATAAATACGGCCCTTGAGGGATGAGGTCAGTATTTGAAAGTCTACATATGGCCATTTTATTTTGAGGCATGTCTGTGGTTACCATATGGTCAATAGAAGTCTGTAAAGGGAGTCAGGATGTGTCTATTTAAAATGCTGACTGAAATTTGATTTTCTACTTAGAATGCTTTGATCTTTCTTCTTCTGAATGTTGAAACTTAGTGTTTTAAAAATGCAACCTGCTCACTGTACCACAAAACTCAATTACAAAATAAAACTAGTTTCTATATATTTCTCAGCTATGCATATATAAAAAGCACAGCATTATTTCATTGTCAGCTATGTGAAAATGTTTCTAATCTTGCTACTCAACTTGTTCATGGCTTACTTAGACCACGTCCTGATATGGCTCATGATCCTTTGAATACAAAATTTAAATAGAAGTGAAGCAATGTGTGGTTGAATGCTTTTCAGGGATGTTCTAGAACATCCTGTCCTCCCAGGTCCCTTAAAACAAAAAGATTCTAAGACTGTTAAATGAAACTATTTTAGCCAACATTAATGTTAAAAATACATGACTTCTTACGTGAAACATAGCCATGATGTAATTGTTGTGTAGGAGTATAAACAAATGTTGCATTTGAGTGAGGTCTGTAGCTATTATAAATTATTCCCATTCATTATTCATCAAGTTACTATAAATGTTTTAGGGAAACAGTGAAAATCATTTTTCCAGCACTTTCCTAAAAAGTACTCCTCATAAATATTCTATTTAGCCTATTATTATAAAGCTTTCACTCTACTGTTATAAAGCCATTTGGTCTTTTAAGGAAAAAGTAATACATCTGTGTGGGAATTGAATGGTTGTAAAGGGACAAAGCAAACTAAATTATTCCTGATTTTTTTAATGACATATTTAATGAGGAAATGGCATTTTCATAACCTCAAAAATATCTTCTAAAATGATATTTTGACTTAAGCGAGTCATGACTTAAATAGAATACTCAGCCACACATACTTTCAACTCACGTTGCAAATTACCTCAAATCTTCAAGCAATACAGGAGCCCTGTGATGGAAATTCCTGTAACTTACTTAGCTCCCTTTCAAAACAAAGTTCCTCAATATCATTACCTGTTTCTCTTCCCCTTCCAGCTCAGTGAAAGTAATCCTCTCCTCCCCGAGCCTCCATGCATACGGTCCTGTCTCCTTCCTTCTCTGGATCTTGGACATTCATTATTCCCCTTTCTTCCCATACAATCAATTCCTCTATCCCAATTATGCCAAACTATGATCTTATCATTTCTGAAAGAATATCTACACATAATTTCTCAGTTCTTGCCACTGTAACTCCCCCAAACCCATCCTCCAGCATTCTAGTGAAACAACTCTCTCAAAAGGTCATTAATGATATTCTAATTGTCTCTATGCCTTATTCCAAGTTCTCCATGTTTTCAGAGAAGGAAATGGCAGCCCACTCCAGTGTTCTTGCCTGGAGAATCCCAGGGAGAGGGGAGCCTGGTGGGCTGCCGTCTATGGGGTCGCACAGAGTCGGACACGACTGAAGTGACTTAGGAACAGCAGCAGCAACTTCCATTTTCATCAAGAGGTACTTTAGTTCTTCCTCGCTTTCTGCCATAGGGTGGTGTCATCTGCATATCTGATATTACTGATATTTTTCCCTGCAATCTTGATTCCAGCTTGTGCTTCATCCAGCCCAGCATTTCTCATGATGTACTCTGCATATAAGTTAAATAACCAGGGTGGCAATATATAGCCTTGATGTACTCCTTTTCCTATTTGGAACCAGTCTGTTGTTCCATGTCCAGATCTAACTGTTGCTTCTTGACCTGTGTACAGATTTCTCAGGAGGCAGATCAGGTGGTCTGGTATTCCCATCTCTTTTAGAATTTTCCAGTTTGTTGTGATCCACACAGTCAAATACGTTGGCATAGTCAATAAAGCAGAGATAGATGTTTTCCCTGGAACTCTCTTGCTTTTTCGATGAACCAATGGATGTTAGCAATTTGATCTCTGGTTCCTCTGCCTTTTCTAAATCCAGCTTGAAGATTTGGAATTTCACAGTTCACGTACTGTTGAAGCCTGGCTTGGAGAATTTTGAGCATTACTTTGCTAACATGTGAGATGAGTGCAACTGTGCGGTAGTTTGAGCATTCTTTGGCATTGCCTTTCCTTGGGATTGGAATGAAAACTGACCTTTTCCAGTCTTGTGGCCACTGCTGAGTTTTCCAAATTTGCTGGCATATTGAGTGCAGCACTTTCACAGCACCATCTTTTAGGATTTGAAAGAGCTCAACTGGAATTCCACCACCTCCATTAGCTTTGTTCATTGTGATGCTTCCTAAGGCCCACTTAACTTTGCATTCCAGAATGTCTGGCTCTATGTGAGTGATCACACCATTGTGGTTATCTGGGTCATGAATATCGTTTTTGTATAGTTCTTCTGCAAATTAATGCCACCTCGTCTAAATATCTTCTGCTTCTGTTAGGTCAATACTAGTTCTGTCCTTTATTGTGCCAATCTTTGCATGAAATGTTCCCTTGGTATCTCTAATTTTCTTGAAGAGATCTATAATCTTTCCTATTCTATTATTTCCCTCTATTTCCTTGCATTGATCACTGAGGAAGGTGTTCTTATCTCTCCTTGCTATTCTTTGGAACTCTGCGTTCACATGGGTAAATCTTTCCTTTTCTCCTTTGCCTTTAGCTTCTCTTCTTTTCTCAGCTATTTGTGGGGCCTCCTCAGACAACCATTTTGACTTTTTGCATTTCTTTTTCTTGGGGATGGTCTTGCTCTCTGCCTCTTGTACAATGTTACGAACCTCTGTCCATAGTTCTTCAGGCACTCTATCAGATCTAATCCCTTGAATCTATTTGCCACTTCCACTGTAGATTCATAAGGGATTTGATTTAGGTCATACCTGAATGGCCCAGTGGTCTTCCTTACTTTCTTCAATTTACGTCTGAATTTGGCAATAAAGATCTGAGCCACAGTCAGCACCCAGTCTTGTTTTTGTTGACTGTATAGAGCTTCTCCATCTTTGGCTGCAAATAATATAACTAATCTGATTTTGGTGTTGACCATCCGGTGATGTCCATGTATAGAGACTTCTCTTGTGATGTCGTACTTCTTAGGAAATCATCTCATAAAAACACAGTGAAAAACTTAAGGTATAAAATATATTGTTCATTATGACCTTTCATTCACACTTCACTGGTCAACTGAAAGCTGTAAGAATCACATGGTAGAAACACAGAAACAGCATTTATGGATAAAGTAGGACAGAGAACACAGTCCATAAAGCCCAAATCCCTTCTGTTGGGAAACATGTCTCCCAGGATCCTGCTACCCAAGAATGCAGTTTACGCAGATATTGGTTAATGAACATGATTCATCCATTATAATTATTGCACTTGCTAATGACCTTGACTGTTATTTTACTGAGAAAAGAGGAACAATTAAAGGAGAACTAATTCATCTTCTCACCACCACAAAGGCAATCTTCCTGTATCTTTACCCATATGTATATTGGGCCATCTCCTCAGTACAAGGCTAACCTCACTACTTTAGATCTGAATCCTATCTCTCTGAGCCCACAGAGAATGCTGTTCCTTTAATAATTATCTTCCCTCTATCCAAACATCAATTTTCCTTGTCTACTGGATCCTTTCCACTGAAATATAACCTTGATATAGTAACATCCATAGTGAAACAAAACTGAAAATTCAACTTTCAGAAAATCCACATCATCCTTCACTTCATACCTAATTTTTCTGTCCAAGCTTACAGCAAATCTCAAGAGTCATATTTCTACTTCCTTACCTCCTGTTCTCTTCTCAACCCCATTATCAATAGGCTTTCATGCTCACCAATCCACTGAAATTGTTCTCATAAAGGTCTCCTATTACCTCCACTTTGTAAATTCAGTGATCCAACCTAAAACTATGAACACAGAAAACAGTTGTTTTTCCTTCCTTCCTGAAACACTTTCATCACTAATTTCCAGAAACCACTTTCTTCTGAATTTATTCCTCCATCACCTGGATGCCTCTACTCAGTCCCCATCACTAGATCCACACTTTGGCCCAGATCCCTTATTTTCTCTCTGGGTATGCATTCTCCATGGATCTCCTCCACTCTGATAACTCTCAAATTAACAGTGCCACGCCAACCTCACTTCATTGTTTCAGACTCACACATACAACTTTTTACTCCATATCTGCATTGGAATATATAATCATAACCTCAAATGATACTAGCCAAAACAGTACTCTTCATTTCCGAGCAATTCACTTCTTCAGCATCCCCCTTTCCACAAAAGAAAACCTCTTAAACAATTAGAGGCATCTATCTCTCACAGCTGACAGTGTGCTCCATATCACAGCATATTTGTTTTCTAGTGCACTGTTTATCTCTCTCACCAGACAAGTTTCTACATGGGTAAAGCCCTCAACTCTAATGCCTATCCCCCAAACAGTTCATGCCTTGCATATTTGTTGAGAGAATTCTTTTGCTTCAAAAACTGAAACTGTTTTTTATTCAAGGCACATTTCTGTACCATCCTGCCTGATCTTTCTAGTATCAGAGTCAGTGAGAAAAAAGAATGTGTTCTGGAATTATAGATATGCCTGAGTTTCTATGAGCTCTGCTCTACTACCCCACCCCCACTAGGATCACTATCCTTTGTTACTGGCATCATTTACTCAACACTTACTATATTCCACAAACTATGTTAACTTCTTTATACACATCATTTAATTCTAACAACAAATATATGAGTTAAGTGTTTTCATTTCTGCTTCCCGAATCACAGAAATCCTAACTGGTATACCCAGAATGTAGTTGAGGATCTGATTCCAAAGCTCCTTCTCTTAATCAATATATTCTCCTACAACCCCAGTTTAACAAATTGCCCAAGGCTTCCCACACAGTTATGAATGACACGGAGAGGACTCAGGCCATATCTGACCTGAACACTAACCATGCTGCTATAATCAGTGTCCTCATCTATAGACCAGAGTGATGATGACACAAACCAAGATGATGTACTCACATTGCCTGGACAAAGTAAGCACTAAACAGTCACTAGCCATCTGTCCTGAGTTCTGCAGTTCCAGACTGCATTTTCAAAAGCTTCACATTATTTTTCAAAAGTTTTCTTTAGTCCCTGTATAAACTTCCATTATTTTTGAAACACTTCTTCAATGAGAATCTAAATGTTAATGCTACAGAATTATTTTATGAGATATGTTCAAATTTATTAAAGCACCATATTTATAAAGCAATTTGTACAATTTTAGAAAAATGGCATGGAAGAAGGATGAATTGTCACTGAAAATCATTTCCTTTAAACCATCTGAGAAGTTTCATATTATGAATTTTGATAAATTATACTAGAAAATTTGTGAACTTTAAAATAATTTTTCAAAGAAAACCTAAAGGCAAAATTCATTACTGTTGCTGACATTTCCTAAATCTCAAATTAATCAAATGTTTTGTGTTCAAATGTTATAGTGATCAAGTGTTTTATGTGTTATAACCAAATTATAGCTCAATTTTATTCTGATATTAAAAAATTGTAAAGTTCAGAGACTCACAGACTTAGAAAACAAACATGGTTGCCTGAGTGAAGGGATAGTTAAGGACTTAAGGGAGGTCATGCACATACTGCTACATTTAAAATGGATAACCAACAAGGCCTTACTGTATAGCAAGTGGAACTCTGCTCAATGTTATGTGGCAACTTGGATGGGCAGGGGCTTTGGGGGAGAATGGATATGTGTATATGTATGGCTGAGTTCCTTTGCTGTTCACCTGAAACTATCACAACATTGTTTATCAGCTATATCCCAATACAAAATAAAAAGTTTGGAAAACAAATTTATTAATTATAAAGTTCATAGTAACATCAAAAAGCATGCATCCTTTCTCTCCAAGATTTTTCTCCTATATCACATGACCAAATACTTTTGCTATGCCTGAAAAGGGCTATATTGCCACTCACCGTGGTGATCCTTTTTACAATTATCTCCAGTTTAGGCACACATTTAACAGACAGATTTGGAGAGTAAATTTCACTTAGGCACACTGCATGTGTGTGTATTTGTTGCTCAGTCATGTCTGACTGTTTGTGACCCATGGAGTGTAGCTGGCCAGGCTCCTCTGTCCATAGAATTCTCTAGGGGATTCTCCCTCTCCAGGGGATCTTCCTGACCCAGAGATCGAACCCAGGTCTCCTGTTTTGCAGGCAGATTCTTTACCATCTGAGCCACCAGAAAAGCCCCAGGCACACTGTTTACTTTCTGTTAAATAGTAATGTTTAAAAATTAAGTTAGAGGAGAAATACAATTACTCCCTCCACCTGGCTTGTGTGTGTGTGTGCACTAAGTTGCTTCAGTCGTGCCTGACTCTTTCTGACCCTACAGATTGTAGCCCACCAGGCTCCTCTGTCCATGGGATTCTCTAGGTGAGAATACTGGAGTGGGCTGCCACGCCCTACTTCAGGGGATATTCCTGACACAGGGATCAAACCCATATCTCCTGCAGTCCCTGCACTGCAGATGGATTCTTTACTGCTGAGCCACTGGGAAAGCCCTGGCTTACACTTTGTTAATTTGCTATGGAATAGGAAGAAAATAATGCCCCAAGGAGCAGACCAAAAATCTTTATACTCCCTTCCTTGGTGGCTCAGATGATAAAGAATCTGCCTGTGATATAGGAGACCTGGGTTTGATTCCTGGGTCAGGAAGATACCCTTGAGAAGGAAATGGCAACCTACTCCAGTATTCCTGCCTGGAAAATTCCATGGACAGAGAAGCCTGGTGGGCTACAGTCCATGGGGTTGCAAAGAGGCGGACATGACTTAACACAACAGTATTAAACCAACAGACTAATTTTAACTACACACATCCTGTCTGCATTTTGAATTACCATGCTAAAATAAGTCCATGTTATAAGCTTTAAGTAACTACTTGGAGAGTGCCTATATTTTTACTGTATCTGTGCCACTAAAAGGTAGTGAAATCTTTTCTAAATTTCTCCATTTAAGATTCCATTAATTTTAATTGAAGCTTCCCATTCCCTGCTTATCCTTGGCAGATAAAACAATTTGGAGATTGTGGCAAAATGTAAGATTTCCCAGGAGGAATGTGAAAATAAGTTATAAGTATTCAAGTAAGCCACATGTCTCAAGATTTACTTATATGATCAGAGAAGCTTTCCAAACTTCAAACAACCTATGCACAGAACAGATGTAACTGTTTAAGCACAACTGTTTTTATTTCATTTTCTATGAACAAGCATCACAAATGGATATAGCAACACAAAAGAGGCAAAGTATACAAATTTTCAACAATGTATATTTCTTAGAAATCCTGCTGCTCCTGCTGCTAAGTCGCTTCAGTCGTGTCTAACTCTGTGCCACCCCATAGACGGCAGCCCACCAGGCTCCCCCGTCCCTGGGATTCTCCAGGCAAGAACACTGGAGTGGGTTGCCATTTCCTTCTCCAATGCATGAAAGTGAAAAGTGAAAGTGAAAGTGAAGTCGTGTCCAACCCTCAGCGACCCCATGGACTGCAGCGCACCAGGCTCCTCCGTCCATGGGATTTTCCAGGCAAACACCAAACCATGTTCTTAAATTTGAACATTCTAAATAATTATATGTACTAACAGCAGACTAGGAATCCTCCCTTCTAGGTTAAGTGTCCAAATATAACAACTCACGCATCATTGGAACAATGACACCATTCAGAAATGTGAATCACACAGGAGACACAATTGTCACAGGTGTCACTTGCTCAGGAGTTCATCTTCCTGTCTTCTAACAGGACAGAAAACAGATATTGAAATAATCACTCCCTTGAAAATACAGTTTCAGGTACCTATTATAACCACACCAAAGTAAGTTCTTTCTAGTCACCATCAAATGCAATTTATCACCATCATCAGGACTGTAATAACTGCTAGGCTCAAAGATAAATTAAATATGTTCCTTGCCCTCAAGAAACTTACACTTGAGGTGGCACTGATTACAGTGGGATGCGATAAGAGCCACAGAAGGTGAATGAATGACCTGAGAGTTGAGAACAGAAGAGAGCTATTCTAACTGAAGTTGACTATAAATGAACATGTGTATAACCCATTGATTATTTTCTAGTGATTATTTATTAGTTTCATGATTCAAGTTACAATCAGTAACTTTCATAAACGTTATTTATGGTGTTTCCAACTTACAGCAGTGTTTTAAGTCAGAAATACACCATTTGAGTATAGAGGACCAAACTGACTTACCTTATCAAATACTATAGATAAGAACTTTTCATTATATATTTTTCATCTACCAAAGCCCAAACTCCCATGTTTCTAGACATTTAATATCTGTTGAAGCTTTTTGGGGTTATCATTAGATGAAGAATAAAATCTACTTCTAGAAAAACTGAAGTCTGTTGTCTTTCTCTTTCCCTAATCCTATCATTGGTATCTACGTAATACACTAACATGTTTTACTAAAAAATTAAATAAAAAAAAAAAAAAACAGAAAGGAAAAAACAAAAGGAACACCTGTATTTTAAGCTAATGACTTGATTTTGTTAGTTCTGATATCTACAGTAAAAGAGGGGGCTGAAGGGATAAGAGAGATGAAGGTTGGTGTGGGCTAATATTTATTCGATTTCTACTAGATTCAAGCTCCATGCAAATTAATCTGCACTGCTACCTAAGATAGTTGTGATATTACCTCATTTGGCAGATTAGAAAATAAAGGCTTAGAGAGACAAAACAATTTTTTCAATATTAAACAGCTAGTAAATGCAAAAGCAAATGCCTATCTGACTTCAGTCCAAAAAAAAATCCATAATCTTTCCACGTCAAACTGTTTCTCTAATTTCTTTCAGACATTGAAGAAGCAACTGAGCCAAACAGAACATTTATTATTACAGATATTTATTTTCCATTTATGATTAGAGAGATTTTTTTCCCCTCAATCTTCATTTTCCTTAAAAGAAAAAGCAGTGGACTAGGCTCTCAAAAAGAAGTACAGCCTTTTTCTATTTGTATTACATTAAAAATGATTATGAAGTAATGTGCATAATTTTTCAAGAAACATATTAGAACTTCAAATTTTTTTCCTTCAAAGTCACCTTGGGAAGGAAGATACACAGTTATTTCACTGATGATGACACAGCTCAAAGTATTTCTGAAAATCTTTTAGAATCATCTTCAGCACCAGTGGTACACTTTGGATATCTTCAGGGTCACAAGGTTTCATCCTTTGCAAAAGGATTTTGCTTTTGAGTGGAGTCATCTAAAGGCAGGCCTTATTGATAAGATGGCTTGTTTAGTTGAGTAAAAAGCATTTGAGATGGAAAAGAAGTGCCAATAAATTAACGAGCTATGCCAAGTTATTCCATAATCTTTGCCTGCTTTAAATACCCATGTCCCTTCTATCTAAATTATCTTTATGGGCATGTTTCTTTTCTTTATATTAATAGTTCTCAGTACTACTTTTAAAAGCATTTAATGTGTGTATTTTTTATTAATGCTGTCTCCCCTACTCTCTTATAAGCTTTTGAGCTCAGTAACCATGTGATTTTGTCACCATATCTGGAACCTAAAGAGAACTGATAAAGTAAGAATACAGTAAATGTTTGATGAGTGAGTGAATGGAACATGCTGTTTTGTGATTCAAGAACTGGCTTTCAAGACAATTCTAATAAAAGTAGAAGTCTTCTGAGCAACAAATGGAAGTATCACTAAAATACAGTTCTCCCTCAAAATGAGAGAGCAGGTAAATTCTTCTTGATTAAGAAACAGAGTCACAGGCTGTCTTGAATAAACTTCACAAAGTTGCATAATAAAGCAATAATAAATGTAATATTTGATAAACAAGGGGTTCAATGAAGAAAAAGGATACAGGAATAGTTTTTTTTATTAATTTTTTTTATATTCAATATAAATATAAATTTCTGGTACAGAAAATGTGAATCAATATGTTATAATATATATATGTATGCATAAAGTAAATTATTAGAAAGTCATTATTACCACTGATTATAAAGGTTTA
Organism: Bos indicus; assembly: GCF_029378745.1. NCBI lineage: Eukaryota > Metazoa > Chordata > Mammalia > Artiodactyla > Bovidae > Bos > Bos indicus. The sequence goes on along the minus strand of NC_091764.1, from coordinate 41,137,183 downwards.
AGGCAGAAATTCTAGATAATTAACATCCAGTAAATAATCCCACTTACTATTTTTAAAGTGTTTATTTTAAAATCAAAACCATTTATTTCTTTAATAATGTTTAATAAAAAGTAGCCATAGATAGGTTCTAAGATGGCAGAGGAATAGGACAGGGAGTCACTTTCTCCCCCACAAGTTCATCAAAAGAACATTTGAACGCTGAGCAAATTTCACAAAACAACTTCTGAATGCTGGCAGAGGACACCAGGCACCCAGAAAAGCAGCCCACTGTCTTCAAAAGGAGGTAGGAAAAAATATGAAAGATAAAAAGAAAGACAAAAGAGGTAGGGATGGAGATGTGTCCTGGGAAGGGAGTCTTTAAAAAGAGAAAAGTTTCCAAACACCAGGAAACACTCTCTCTGGTGGGTCTGTGGCAAGCCTTGGAACCTCAGAGGGCAACATAACCTGAAGGAAAAATAAATAAATAATTAAAACCCACACATTATGTGCCTAAAGACAACTCTCAGTGGAGAAGCAGTGCAGACGCTTGCATCAGCCACTAGCAAGCAGGGACTGGACAGGGAGGCGTGGGTTGCATTGCTTAGGGTAAGGACTGGGCCCGAATGCCCTGAGGGCAATCTGAGGGAACTAACTTGAGATAGCAATCCAGACTGTGGGATAACAATCCCCCGAAAAGCCTTAACCTAAGACACCTCCAGGCCCACTCACAGAACAAAGGACTGAGCAGAGCTAGCCAGCTGCAGACCAGCCCATCCCCCGCCGGAGACAAGCAGGCGAAGGCAGCCAGAGCCAGAAGGGGGCAATCGCGGCCACAGAGAGGCATCATATACCAAACTGCAAGCAGACTTCCTTGCTAACCAAGATTCCTTGGGATTCTGGACAGTCAACATCCGCTTGGAGGGTCGCAGCCAGAGATCAGCTCCCCAGAAGAGACACACAGCACACCTGAAAACGTGTGCCGCTTGTACACCCAGAAAACCAAGCTGCAGGGACGGGGAAGGCGATGAGTCGCACTGACCCCGCTTGCCAAGCACCTGGTCACCTAAGCTGCTCGGAATGGGGAAGGGCACAAATCACAGGCCCATTCAAGTCTGTGCCTTTGTGGAATACCCAAGAACCTGAACCTGAATGGCTTAGATCTGCGAAGTGCACTCAACCCAGGGCCCGCCTCAAACAGTTCCTGGCAGAGCAACCTAGAGCCTGAGCAGTGTAGACTGTGAAAGCACACACATCGTGAGCCAGGGCAAACCCAGTGTGGCCGAGACACTGGGAGCACTCCCCACAGACGCCAGTGATATTTGGCTCTCTCTCCCTTTGGACTCTCCTTTTTCTCTACCAGGTCGCCTCTATCTCCTCCCTCCCCCTTCTCTTCACTACCCAACTCTGTGAATCTCTTTGCGTGTTCCAGGTTGTGGAGAACACCTAGGGAACTGATTACTGGCTGCAGTGTTCCTCCCTCCCCACAGCATGTCTGAACAGTTCAGTTCAGTTCAGTTGCTCAGTTGTGTCCGACTCTTTGCGACCCCATGAATTGCAGCACGCCAGGCCTCCCTGTCCATCACCAACTCCTGGAGTTTACTCAAACTTATGTCCATCAAGTCGGTGATGCCATCCAGCCATCTCATCCTCTGTCATCCTCTTCTCCTGCCCCCAATCCCTCCCAGCATCAGAATCTTTTCCAATGAGTCAACTCTTCACATGAGGTGGCCAAAGTACTGGAGTTTCAGCTTTAGCATCAGTCCTTCCAAAGAACACCCAGGACTGATCTTCTTTAGTATGGACTGGTTGGACCTTCTTGCAGTCCAAGAGACTCTCAAGAGTCTTCTCCAACACCACAGTTCAAAATCATCAATTCTTCCGCGCTCAGCCTTCTTCACAGTCCAACTCTAACATCCATACATGACCACTGGAAAAACCATAGCCTTGACTAGACGGACCTTTGTTGGCAAAGTAATGTCTCTGTTTTTGAAAAGTGACCACCACTGTCCCCTTGTGTCAGGGTGGAAATTAGACACTGAAGAGGCCAGCAAACAGAAGAAGCTAAAATAAACAGAGGGAACGGCTTTGGAAGTGACAGGTACAATAGATTAAAACCCTGAAGTTAGCATCGACTACATAAGAAGGGGCCTATAGATCTTGAGAAGTGTAAGCCGGATCTGAAAATGAACTGACCCCACACTGTCCACAACAACACGAGAGAAAGTCCTAGATATATTTTTACTATTACTTTTTTAATTAAAAAATTTTTTTTTATTTTTAAGTCCTCTATTACTCCTTTGATTTTCATTTTTATAACCTACTATTACATTGCAAAAAAAAAAAGACCCAATTTTAAAAACAAACTTCATATATATTGTGACTTTGTTTTTTCCTTTAATATTGTACTTTTGAGAATCTAACCTCTACTCCAGATTTTTACTCTTTGCTTTTTGGTATTTGTTATCAATTTTGTACCTTTAAGAACCCAATCTTCAGTACCCATTTTTACTTGGGAGCGAGATTACTGGCTGGATTGCTCTCTCCCCCTTTGGACTCTCCTTTTTCTCTACCAGGTCGCCTCTATCTCCTCCCTCCCCCTTCTCTTCACTACCCAACTCTGTGAATCTCTTTGTGTGTTCCACGAACACCTAGGGAACTGATTACTGGCTGTATCTGTCTCTCTCCTTTTGATTCACCCTTTTATCCTCTTGGCAACCTCTGTCTCCTTCCTCCCTCTTCTCTTCTCTGTGTAACTCTGTGAACGTCTCTAAGGGATCTAGACTCTGGAGAGCACATAGGGAAGTGATTACTGGCTAGCTTGCTCTCTCCCCTTTTGATTCCCCTTCCTCTCCTCCTGGTCAATGCTATCTCCCTCCTCCCTCTTCTCTTCCCCATGTAACACTGTGTACCTCTCTGGGTGTCCCTCAGTGTGGAGAAACTTTTCATCTTTAACCTAGATGTTTTATCATTGGTGCTGTATAGATGGAGAAGTCTTGAGGCTACTGTAAGAATAAGACTGAAAATCAGAGGCAGGAGGCCAAGTCCAAATCCTGAGAACATCAGAGAACTCCTGACTCCAAGGAACATTAATCGATAAGAGCTCATCAAACGCCTCCATATCTACACTGAAACCAAGTACCAGCCAAGGGCCAACAAGTTCCAGAGAAAGACATACCATGCAAATTCACCAACAACACAGGAACATAGCTGAGCTTCAATACACAGGTTGCCAAAAGTCACACCAAACCCATTCAGTTCAGTTCAGTTCAGTCGCTCAGTCATGTCCGACTCTTTGTGACCCCATGAATCGCAGCACGCCAGGCCTCCCTGTCCATCACCAATTCCTGGAGTTCACCCAGACTCACATCCATCGAGTCAGTGATGCCATCCAGCCATCTCATCCTCTGTCGTCCCCTTCTCCTCCTACATCCAATCCCTCCAAGCATCAGAGTCTTTTCTAATGAGTCAACTCTTCGCATGAGGTGGCCAAAATACTGGAGTTTCAGCTTTAGCATCAGTCCTTCCAAAGAAATCCCAGGGCTGATCTCCTTCAGAATGGACTGGTTGGATCTCCTTGCAGTCTGAGGGACTCTCAAGAGTCTTCTCCAACACCTCAGTTCAAAATCATCAATTCTTCGGTGCTCAGCCTTCTTCACAGTCCAACTCTCACATCCATACATGACCACAGGAAAAACCATAGCCTTGACTAGACGAACCTTTGTTGGCAAAGTAATGTCTCTGCTTTTGAATATGCTATCTAGGTTGGCCCAAACCCACAGACATTTCAAAACTCATTACTGGACACTTCAGTACACTCCAGAGAGAAAAAATCCAGCTCCACCCACTAGAACACCAACACAAGCTTCCCTAAACAGGAAACCTTGACAAGCCACATGTCCAACCCCACCCACAGCCAGGAACCTCCACAATAAAGAGGAACCACAAACTGCCAGAATACAGAAAGGCCATCCCAAACACAGCAATTAAACAAGATGAAAAGACAGAGAAATACCCAGCAGGTAAAGGAACAGGATAAATGCACACCAAACCAAACAAAAGAGGAGAGAGGGAATCTACCTGATAAAGAATAGTGATAGTGAAAATGATCCAAAATCTTGAAAACAAAATGGAGTTACAGATAAATAGCCTGGAGACAAGGATTGAGAAGATGCAAGAAATGTTTAACAATGACCTAGAAGAAATAAAAAAAGTCAATATATAATGAATAATGCAATAAATGAGATCAAAAACACTCTGAAGGCAACCAACAGTAGAATAATGGAGGCAGAAGATAGGATTAGTGAGGGAGAAGATAGAGTGGCAGAAATAAATGAAACAGAGAGAAAAAAAGAAAAAAGAATCAAAAGAAATGAGGACAACCTTAAAGACCTCTGGGACAATGTTAAAAGCCCCAACACTTGAATCATAGGAGTCCCAGAAGAAGAAGACAAAAAGAAAGGCCATGAAAAAATACTTGAGAAGATAATAGTTGAAAACTTCCCTATAATGGGTAAGGAAATAGTCACCCGAGTCCAAGAATCCCAGAGAGTCCCAAACAGGATAAACCCAAGGAGAAACACCCCAAGACACATATTAATCAAATTAACAAAGATCAAACACAAAGAACAAATATTAAAAGCAGCAAGGGGAAAATAACAAATAACACACAAGGGGATTCCCATAAGGATAACAGCTGATCTTTCAGTAGAAACTCTTCAGGCCAGAAGGGAATGACAAGACATACTTAAAGTGATGAAAGAAAATAACCTACAGCCCAGATTACTGTACCCAGCAAGAATCTCATTCAAATATGAAGGACCAATCAAAAGCTTTACAGACAAGCAAAAGCTGAGAGAATTCAGCACACCAAACAAGCTCTCCAGCAAATGCTAAAGGATCTTCTCTAAACAGGAAACACAGAAAGGGTGTATAAACTCGAACCCAAAACAATAAAGTAAATGGCAATGGGATCATACTTATTAATAATTACCTTAAATGTAAATGGGTTGAATGCCCCAACCAAAAGACAAAGACTGGCTGAATGAATACAAAAACAAAACCCCTATATATGTGGCCTACAAGAGACCCACCCCAAAACAAACGACACATACAGACTGAAAGTGAAGGGCTGGAAAAAGATATTCCACGCCAATAGAGACCAAAAGAAAGCAGGAGTAGCAATACTCATATCAGATAAAATAGACTTTAAAACAAAGGCTGTGAAAACAGACAAAGAAGGACACTACATAATGATCAAAGGATAAATCCCAGAAGAAGATATAACAATTATAAATATATATGCACCCAACATAGGAGCACCGCAATATGTAAGACAAATGCTAACAAGTATGAAAGGGGAAATTAACAATAACACAATAATAGTGGGAGACTTTAATACCCCACTCACACCTATGGACAGATCAACTAAACAGAAAAATAACAAGGAAACACAAACTTTAAATGGTACAATAGACCAGTTAGACCTAATTGATAACTATAGGACATTTCACCCAAATATAATGAATTTCAACTTTTTCTCAAGTGCACACGGAATCTTCTCCAGGACAGATCACATCCTGTGCCATAAATCTAACCTTGGTAAATTCAAAAAAACTGAAATCATTCTAAGCATCTTTTCTGACTACAATGCAGTAAGATTAGATGCCAATTACAGGAGAAAAACTATTAAAAATGCCAACATATGGAGGCTGAACAACACGCTGCTGAATAATGAACATATCACAGAAGAAATCAAAAGAAGAAATGAAAATATGCATAGAAATGAATGAAAATGAAAACACAACAACCCCACAGCTATGCTGCTGCTAAGTCAGTTGAGTCGTGTCCAACTCTGTGCAACCCCAGAGAAGGCAGCCCACCAGGCTCCCCCATCCCTGGGATTCTCCAGGCAAGAACACTGGAGTGGGTTGCCATTTCCTTCTCCAATGCATGAAAGTGAAAAGTCAAAGTGAATTCGCTGAGTCGTGTCCGACCCTCAGTGACCCCATGGACTGCAGCCCACCAGGCTCCTCCGTCCATGGGATTTTCCAGGCAAGAGTAATGGAGTGGGGTGCCACTGCCTACAGCTATGGGACACTGTAAAAGCAGTGCTAAGGGGAAGGTTCACAGCAATACAGGCTTACCTCAAGAAACAATAAAAAAGTAAAATAAATAACCTAACTCTAGATGGGGAAATAGTGGAAACAGTGTCATACTTTATTTTTTTGGGCTCCAAAATCACTACAGATGGTGACTGCAGCTATGAAATTAAAATACGCTTACTCCTTGGAAGGAAAGTTATGACCAACCTAGATAGCATCTTCGAAAGCAGAGACATTACTTTGCCAACAAAGGTCCATCTAGTCAAGGCTATGGTTTTTCCAGTAGGCATGTATGGATGTGAGTTGGACTGTGAAGAAAGCTGAGCACCAAAGAATTGATGCTTTTGAACTGTGGTGTTGGAGAAGATTTGAGAGTCCCTTGGACTGCAAGGAGATCCAACCAGTCCATTCTAAAGGAGATTAGTCCTGGGCATTCTTTGGAAGGACTGATGCTAAAACTGAAACTCCAGTACTTTGGCCACCTCATGTGAAGAGTTGACTCATTCAAAAAGATTCTGATGCTGGGAGGGATTGGGGCGAGGAGGAGAAGGGGACGACAGAGGATGAGATGGCCGGATGGAATCACCGATTCTATGGACATGAGTCTGGGTGAACTCCGGGAGTGGGTGATGGACAGGGGGGCCTGGCGTGTTGCAATTCATGGGGTCGCAAAGAGTCGGACACGACTGAGCGACTGAACTGAACTGAACACCTAAAGCAACTAGAAAAGGAAGAAATGAAGAACCCCAGGGTTAGTAGAAGGAAAGAAATCTTAAAATTTAGGGCAGAAATAAATGCAAAACAAACAAAAGAGACCACAGCAAAAATCAACAAAGCCAAAAGCTGGTTCTTTGAGAAGTAAAATAAAATTGACAAACCATTAGCCAGACTCATCAAGAAACAAAGGGAGAAAAATCAAATCAATAAAATTAGAAATGAAAATGGAGAGATCACAACAGACAACACAGAAATACAAAGGATCATAAGAGACTACTATCAGCAACTATATGCCAATAAAATGGACAACTTGGAAGAAATAGACAAAATCTTAGAAAAGAACAACTTTCCAAAACTGAACCAGGAAGAAATGGAAAATCTTAACAGACCCATCACAAGCATGGAAATTGAAACTGTAATCAGAAATCTTCCAGCAAACAAAAGCCAGGTCCAGATGGCTTCACAGCTGAATTCTACCAAAAATTTAGAGAAGAGCTAACACCTATCCTAAATTCTTCCAGAAAGTTGCAGAGGAAGGTAAACTTCCAAACTCATTCTATGAGGCCACCATCATCGTAATACCAATACCTGACAAAGATGCTACATAAAAAGAAAACTACAGTCCAATATCACTGATGAACATAGATGCAAAAATACTTAAGAAAATTCTAGCAAACAGAATCTAACAACATATTAAAAAGATCATATATCATGACCAAGTGGGCTTTATTCCAGGGATGCAAGGATTCTTCAATATCCATAAATCAATCAATGTATACACCACATTAAAAAATTGAAAAAGAAAAAGCATATGATTATCTCAATAGATGAAGAGAAAGCCTTTGACAAAATTCAACATCCATTCATGACAAAAAAAAACCCTCCAGAAAGCAAGAATAGAAGGAACATACCTCAATATAATAAAAGCTATATATGACAAACCCACAGCAAAAAAATCCTCAATGGTGAAAAATTGAAAGCATGTCCCCTAAAGCCAGGAACAAGACAAGGGTGCCCACTCTCACCACTATTCAACATCGTTTTGGAAGTTTTGGCCACAGTAATCAGAGCAGAAAAAGAAATAAAAGGAATCCAAATTGGAAAAGAAGTAAAACTCTCACTGTTTGCAGATGACATGATCCTATACATAGAAAACACTAAAGACTCCACCAGAAAATTACTAGAGCTAATTATGAGTACAGTAAAGTTGCAGGATATAAAATCAACACACAGAAATCCCTTGCATTCTTATACCCTAACAATGAGAAAACAGAAAGAGAAATTAAGGAAACAATTCCACTCACCATTGCAACAAAAATAATAAAATACATAGGAATATATCTACCTAAAGAAACTAAAGACCTATATATAGAAAACTATAAAACACTGGTGAAAGAAATCAAAGAGGACACTAACAGATGGAGAAATATACAGTGTTCATGGATCAGAAGAATCAATATAGTGAAAACGAGTATACTACTCAAAGCAATCTATAGATTCAATGCAATCCCTATCAAGCTACCAACGGTATTTTTCACAGAACTAGAACAAATAATTTCACAATTTGTATGGAAATACAGAAAACCTCGAATAGCCAAAGCAATCTTGAGAAAGAAGAATGGAACTAGAGGAATCAATATGCCTGACTTCAGACTATACTACAAAGCTACAGTCATCAAGACAGTATGGTAATGGTACAAAGACAGAAATATAGATCAATGGAACAAAATAGAAAGCCCAGAGATAAATCCACACACCTATGGACACCTTATCTTCGACAAAGGAGGCAAGAATATATAACGGAGAAAAGACCATCTTTTAACAAGTGGTGCTGGGAAAACTGGTCAACGACTTGTAAAAAAAAAATGTAACTAGAACACTTTCTAACACCATACATAAAAATAAACTCAAAATGGATTAAAGATCTAAACGAAAGGCCAGAAACTATAAAACTCCTAGAGGAAAACATAGGCAAAACACTCTGACATAAATCACAGCAACATTCTCAATGACCCAGTTCCCAGAGTAATGGAAATAAAAGTAAAAATAAACAAATGGGACCCAATTAAACTTAAAAGATTTTGCACAACAAAGGAAACTATATGCAAGGTGAAAAGACAGACTTCAGAATGGAGAAAATAATAGCAAATGAATCAACGGACAAGGAATTAATCTCAAAAATATACAAGCAACTCCTGCAGCTCAATTCCAGAAAAATAAATGACCCAATCAAAAAATGGGCTAAAGAACTAAACAGACATTTCTCCAAGGAAGACATACAGATGGCTAACAAACACATGAAAAGATGTTCAAAATCACTCATTCTAAGAAAAACACAAATCAAAACCACAATGAGGTACCATCTCATGCCAGTCAGAATGGCTGGTGTCCAAAAGTCTACAAACAATAAATGCTGGAGAGGGTGTGGAGAAAAGGGAACCCTCTTACACTGTTGGTGGGAATGTAAACTAGTACAGCCACTATGGAGAACAGTTTGGAGATTCCTTAAAAAACTGGAAATAGAACTGCCATATGACCCCACAATCCCACTGCTGGGCACACACACTGAAGAAACCAAAATTGAAAGAGACACGGGTACCCCAATGTTCATTGCAGCACTGTTTATAATAGCCAGTATATGGAAGCAACCTAGATGTCGATCAGCAGATGAATGGATAAGAAAGCTGTGGTACCTATACACAATGGAATATTACTCAGTCATTAAAAAGAATACATTTGAATCAGTTCTAATGAGGTGGATGCAAATGGAGCCTATTATACAGTGAAGTAAACCAGAAAGAAAAACATCAATACAGTATACTAATGCATATATATGGAATTTAGAAAGATGGTAATGATAACTCTGTATGCAAGACAGCAAAAGAGACACAGATGTATAGAACACTCCTTTGGACTCTGTGGGAGAGGGCGAGGGTGGGATGGTTTGGGAGAATGGCATTGAAACATGTGTATTATCATATGTGAAACAGATCGCCAGTCCAGGTTCAATGCATGATACATGGTGCTCAGGGCTGGTGCACTGGGATGACCCAGAGGGATGGGATAGGGAGGGAGGTGGGAGTGGGATTCAGGATGGGGAACACATGTACACCCATGGTGGACTCATGTCAATGTATGACAAAACCAATACAATATTGTACAGTAATTAGCCTCCAAAAATAAATTAAAAGAAAAAGGTAGCCATAGTTTCTTTGAGATCATTTTTCAAGTGTACAATGTCCTTGTTGACTAAAGAGTATTCTATATGGATTAATGATGTTTAACATCTTTATGGCTTTGAAAGTTGCAAAACAAACAGCTCATAGACAAATAGCTTTTCACAAGCTGCTCATTAACTGCCAGAAATTTGGTGTCATATAACTTTACAAAGATGGAAGAAGTAATCTATAGAAAATAACTCGGGAAATAACAAATAGTAACATAATTTTTAAAATCTTCAAAACAAGAACATCAAAATAAGAATGCCAAATCCATCAAATTGCTTCTTCAGCTTACAGTAGTTGTTGTTCAGTCATTCAGTTGCATCTGACTATTTGAGACCTCATGGACTGCAGCACGCCAGGCTTCCCTGTCCTTCACTATCTCAGGGAGATTGATCAAACTCATGTCATTGAGTCCTTGATGCCATCCAACCATGCCATCCTCTGTCATCCCCTTCTCCTCCTGCCCTCAATCTTTCCCACCATCAGGGTCTTTTCCGGTGAGTTGGATCTTCACACCAGGTGACCAAAGTATTGGAACTTCTTCCAATGAATATTCAGGACTTATTTCCTTTAGGATGAACTGGTTGGATCTCCTTGATGTCCAAAGAACTCTCAAGAGTCTTCTCCAGCAACACAGTTCAAAAGCATCAATTCTTCGATCATCCACCTTCTTTACGGTCCAATCCTCACATTCATACATGACTACTGGAAAAACCATAGCTTTGACTATATGGACCTTTGTCGACAAAATGATGTCTCTGCTTTTTAATACGCTGTCTAGGTGTGTCATAGCTTTTCTTCAAAGGAGCAAGCATCTTTTAATTTTATGGCTGCAATCACCATCTGCAGTGATTTTTGGAACCCCCAAAAATAAAGCCTGTCACTGTTTCCATTGTTTCCCCATCAATTTGTCATGAAGTAATGGGACCAGATGCCGTGATCTTTGTTTTTTGAATGTTGAGTTTTAAGCCAGCTTTTTCACACTCCTTTTTCACCCTCATCAAGAGACTCTTTAGTTCTTTGTTTTCTGCCACAAGGGTGATGTCATCTGCACATATGAGGTTACTGATATTTCTGCTAGCAATCTTGATTCCAGCTTGTGCTTCTTCCAGCCCAGCATTTCTCATGATGTACTCTGCATAGAAGTTAAATAAGCAGGGTGACAAGATACAGCCTTGATGTATTTCTTTCCCAATTTTGAACCAGTTTGTTGTTCCATGTCGGTTCTGTTGCTTCTTGATCTGCATATGAGTTTCTCAGGAGGCAGGTAAGGTAGGTTGCCTACCTACATATAAGTAGGTTACATGTGTAGGTAACTTACCTACCTACCTATATAGATGTAAGTTACCTACCTACATATAAGGTAGGTTACTTATATGTTTTGAAGAGGACTGTATGGAAATAATTTTATAATAATAATAATATAATTATGGTCGATAACATGGAAAATTCCCAAAATTTGGGGAGGCAATCTCTAGAATTATAATCTAGAAGAAACCACTCTTATATAGTCTTGCTTCTCTTCTGCTGTATTGTGGATAGTGCTCATTTCTACTGTTTTGTCACATGCTAGTAATGTAATGCTCAAAATTCTCCAAGTCAAGCTTCAAGAATACGTGAACTGTGAACTTCCATATGTTCAAGCTGGGTTCAGAAAAGGCAGAGGAACCAGAGATCAAATTGCCAACATCCGTTGGATCATCGAAAAAGCAAGAAAGTTCCAGAAAAACATATATTTCTGCTTTATTGACTATATCAAAGCCTTTGACTGTGTAGATCACAATAAACTCTGGAAAATTCCAAAAGAGATAGGGATACCAGACCACCTGACCTGCCCCAAGAAATCTGTATGCAGGTCAGGAAGCAACAGTTAGAACTGGACATGGAACAACAGACTGGTTCCAAATAGGAAAAAGAGTACGTCAAGGCTGTATATTGTCACCCTGCTTATTTAACTTGTATGCAGAGTACATCATGAGAAATGCTGGGCTGGATGAAGCACAAGCTGGAATCAAGACTGCCAGGAGAAATATCAATAACCTCAGATGTGTAGATGACACCACACTTACAGCAGAAAGTGAAGAAAAACTAAAGAGCCTCTTGATGAAAGTGAAAGAGGAGAGTGAAAAAGTTGGTTTAAAGCTCAACATTCAGAAAACTAAGATCATGTCATCTGGTTCCATCACTAGAGTGGAAACAGTGGCAGACTTTATTGTTTTGGGCTCTAAAATCAGTGCAAATAGATGGGGAGACAGTAGAAACAGTGATAGACTTTATTTTGGGGGCTCCAAAATCACTGCAGATGTTGACTGCAGCCATGAAATTAAAAGACGCTTACTCCTTGTGAGAAAAGCTATGACCAACCTAGACAGCTTATTAAAAAGCAGAGACATTACTTTGCCAACAAAGATCTGTCTAGTTAAGGCTATGGTTTTTCCAGTAGTCATGTATGGATGTGAAATCTGGACTATAAAGAAAGCTGAGTGCCGAAGAATTGATGCTTTTGAACTGTGGTGTTGGAGAAGACTCTTGAGAATCCCTTGGACAGCAAGGAGATCCAGCCAGTCCATCCTAAAGGAGATCAGTCCTGAATATTCATTGGAAAGACTGATGTTGAAGGTAAAACTGCAATACTTTGGACACTTGATGCGAAGAGCTGACTCATTTGAAAAGACCCTGATGCTGGGAAAGATTGAAGGCAGGAAGAGAAGGGGATGACAGAGGATGAGATGGTTGGATGGCATCACCGACTCAATGAACATGTGTTTCAGTAAACTCTGGGAGTTGGTGATGGACAGGGAGGCCTGGCGTGCTGCAGTCCATGGGACTGCAAAGAGTCGGACACGACTGGGCAACTGAACTGAACTGAACTAGCATTTTAACAATAGAGACAGAGTTGGACTAAGCCCTGTTAAAAGATCAAGAGTCACACACTTCCCATACTTCGGGCAAGGGACACACTATGAAAGCCTTCATGGGGTCAAAAAGACAAGAAATTGCAGACAACAGTAAGTCCGGCTCTCCCCTTCCAGAGGCCTTTGCAGTGGGATCCATATTAATTGAGGGGTGCGTGCACACCCAGTGGAGTGTAAATTAGCCACGAGGTCAAAACAATAGAACTGGCCAAAAAGAAGACAAACACCTGTAAGACTGTTCCCTTATAAAGGATTTAAACTTCCCAAAGATGTGATTCTCTCTCTGAGTTTGCCTGTGTGTCTTTCCACATGTTCTTTTATTTTGCAATGAATTTTTTACTCTGTTTACCTTCTGCCTCCTTGCCTGAATTCTTTCTTGAAATGGTAGGCAAGAACTAGGGACTCAAGCCCTAACTGCTGGCCCCTGTTGTACAGTGTCTAGGACTCCCAGTCTGGGAACTAAGATCTTGCTTCCAGCTACTGCTCACTTCTGCTTGCCATAAGCTGCCACTTACTGCTGCCTCACCTGAAATCACATCTGCTTATTTCTTTTTTCTGAAATTACCAAGTTAGTTGTTAATTGCATTCTGCAAGGCATAGTAACATTGCTTATTAATAAAAATGAAATAAAATTATTAATGGGAAGTAATAATGGTGAATATTAATTAAGGAAGATATTAAAGATCTGACCAAAATTATTAATTCACCGTGTGTCTTTTGATAACTTCCCTTTAAAATGTCAAAAAGATGAATGAAAAAGGTTAAAATGTTCCAGCAGCTAAGAAACAAGGTTGATGCACAATGCATTGTAGACCAGAAGATTACTGTTAGGAAACCACAAAACAACCCACTGACATGTGAAGAAATATCAAAGTTTGGGTGCTAAAAGGAAATGCTTAGAAACCGAGCGGTGGTTCTATAATCCACTCACCAAAATGTCAGACTTAAGATTATAAGCAACTTGACTAACAAAAAAATTAAACAAATCCCTCAGTCTTCTAGTTTCCTTGCAGATGAGTAGTCCTTTTACCACTTTTCATGCTACCGTATCATACCTCCCCGCATCAGTGTCACTGCATGAAATATAAAGAATTCTTCAATGTACATGTATTCTCTAGAGATACTGACCATGCTTGTTGGTTACATTTCCATCTACCTTTTTTCCAGTGAGAACTACTGATTTAGCTGAGTCTACAGTTAATGAAGTGCCTTCTACATAATGAATATTCCTTCTCAATCTGTGATGGACCAAATTTAAAAAATTTTTCCATTTGCTGCAGACTGACATTTGTTAAATAAATTAAAAAATGAATTACTAGGAAAATGAAATTTTAAAAAGACACACAAAATATAAACAATTTTATTAGATTCAATAGACATAAAATTACTCTAATGCTATAAAAGTTTCTAAATGCTTATTCTCAATTTCTATATGTAACCAATAATAGATTAAAAAAGAGGGTGGGGAATTAAAGACAGGCAACAGTTTATGGGGCTCAATTTAGGCTACACTCATCAATCTGACCAACTTCAAAGAGCATAAACCTTAGGCAAATATACGGTGCTTGCCAAAATGTTACAGGGCTAGATTTACAGTAAGTTTATTTCCTTCAGGGCTTCTAAGGCCCTGGTCTTGGTTAAAGCTGCCACTTACAGAAACCTACAGCTTCATACCACATCAGACATCCATGAAAAAAATACTTGAATGTCAAAAGCATGCAGCCTCCATAGACAAGGATATTAACCTAGACAGACAGATATGTCAAAAACAATGACAAAATAATGAAATAAGTGCTATAACTGAGACATTATAAAGATCATGGTCTCAATACTAGCTAGACACCAATGATTCCCAAATTTATATCCCCAAAGTTACTCAATATCCTTAACCAAAAATTTGCTCATCTAGCTGTCTGCTAAATTTCTTCTTTGGATGTCTAAAGGCATATCAAACTAAGTGTGTTCAACACAAATTCCTAATTCCCCTCTCCCAAATAATAATAATAATAATAACCTGCTTCTTCCACATCTCTCTTAATTAATGGGTACCCAATCTTTTAAAATGCTCAAGCCAAAAAAATTCAGGTCATCTTAATTTCTGTTTCTCTTATAACCCATTTCCAGTGCATCAGCAAATACTGTCAATTCTACACTCCACCACTTCTCACCCCTCATAGCAATCACCCAGGCCTCATGTTTCTAGATAATTTTGTTGTCGTTCACTCAGTCCGTCCGACTTTTTTCAACCCCATGGACTGCAGCACGCCAGGCTTCCTTGTCCTTCACCATCTCCTAGAGCTTTCTCAAACTTACGTCCATTGAGACGCTGATGCCACCCAACCATGTCATCCTCTGTCATCCCCTTCTCCTCCTGCCTTCAATTTTTCCCAGCATCAGAGTCTTTTCCAATGAGTTGGCTCTTCGCATCAGGAGGCCAAAGTATTGGAGCTTCAGCTTTAGCATCAGTCCTTCCAATGAATATTCAGGACTTATTGTTTTGATCTTCCTGAAGCCCAAGGGACTCTCAAGAATGTTCTCCAACATGACAGTTCAAAAGCATCAATTCTTCAGTGCTCAGCCTTCTTTATGGTCCAACTCTCACATCCATGACTATTGGAAAAACCATAGTTGACTAGATGGACCTTTGTTGGCAAAGTAATGTCTGCTTTTTTAATATGCTGTCTAGGTTGGCCATAGCTTTTCTTCCAAGGAGCAAGCATCTTTTAATTTCATGGCTGCAGTCACCAACTGTGGTGATTTTGGAGCCCAAAAAAATGAAGTCTGTCATTGTTTCCATTCTTTCCCCATATATTTGCCATGAAGTGATGGGACCAGATATCATGATCTTTGTTTTTTGAATGTTGAGCTTTAACTTTGAGCTTTTTCACTCTCCTCTTTCACCTTCAAAGAGGCTCTTTAGTTTCTCTTTGCTTTCTTTCATAAGGGTGGTGTCATCTGCATATCTGAAGTTATTTTAATTTCTCCCCCCAATCTTGAGTCCAGCTTATCCAGGTTATTCCAGTAGCCTCCAATTTAAGGCATCTGATTCAACCATTGTCTCACCACTGTCTATTTTGAGCACATGAGCCAGATGAACCTTTCTAAACCCAAGTCATTTTCATTAATTCTCTGCTCATAACCTTAGAGCGGGTTCCCTTCTCATTGGGGAAAAAGCATAAAGCCCTTTACTCCCTACATAATCTGCTTTTCTTTCTGACCTTACCTCCTAAAACTTTCCAGATCATTCTGCCTTAGCCACGCTGGCCCAGATATCTAAATGGCTCACTCTGATCACTTATTTTAGTCTTTTGAACACATGTGCCCTTTCCGACCTTCCTGGAACAACCTGTTAAAAAGGTGCAACCACACTGCCCCAATATCTACCAGCCTTTACTAGGCTTCCCTGGTGGCTCAGATGGTAGAGTCTGCCTGCAATGCAGGAGACCCAGGTTCAATCCCTGGGTCAGGAAGATCCCCTGGAGAAAGGATGACAACCCACTCCAATATTCTTGCTTGGAAAATACCATGGACAGAGGATGCTGGCAGGGTATAGTCCACGAGGTTACAAAAGAGTTGGACATGACTGAGCACTTTACCAGCCCTTATCTGCTCATTAAATTTTATCACCATTGCTCAACATCTGTCATACATATGTCTACATGTTCACTGGTCACCTCTCCCCACTAGAAAGAAAACTTTAAGAAAGCTTTCTTTTGTTCATTGCTAAATCTTCAGTGTCCATGACTATACCTGGTATGTAACAGTCATTCCAAAAATATTTTCTGAATCATTAAATCATCAAGGTTGCATATCCTGCTCCAGTTGTTTATGGGAAATATCAAGGACACATTTATTCAAACTAGATCACCCTGAAACTAAGTCCTGAAAGAGTCAAGCTTCCCTGATTCAGAGAGGGCTAAAAATATCATTATCATATGCACAACATTTTCTACAAAATCTTGAAGCTTAAGAATATATTGTAGGAAAGACTATTGACTTTCTAGCTAAGAAAACTCCCAGGAAAGAAATTAATCCCCATGATCCAGAAAAGAATCAGGGTACAGATTAACAATAAGAAAATTACCACAGTTCTCATGAAATTTTACAGATAAGAAATCATTATAAAATAAATTAAGCTCCTGAATAATATAAACATACTCCCAGCAATCTGTTTATTATTGAATCACCCCCTTTTTTTTTTTTTTTTTTTGCTGTAAAATTTCAATTTTATTCTCTGAGAATTTTCCCTACATAATTGTACTACAGCTTTGATTTTAAAAAAGGAAACCAAAGGAGAAGAAAAAAATATCCAATATGTAGAACTTCAGGGTTCTGTGGAAAATCTATTCTAGTGACACCTATGGTCATGCCCTCTGGAATCATATTTCTCAAATATTACCTCAAATATGACCTCACTTTACTATCTGAAATTGTCTTACACATTTTTATTTATTTTCTTAGTTATTTCCTACCTTCTCATTAGAAAGTAAACACCTTCTAACAGAGCAAGGACTTGTCTTATCTTTCCCCCAGTACCCTAGGGTCTGATAAGAGCTGAGCACACAGAGCAATCAGTAAATGTCCAATGAATTAGTAAATAAAATTCAAATAATAAATAAACAACATTTCACACAGGGAGTTAAGACTTAAAGTGCCACCACGTATTTTAGCAGTACATTTTCTCCTGAGTAAGAGTTCTAACCCTAATGACATTATCAAAAGTACAAGTAGAATTGTGTCCACACTTGCATTTCTGGCTTAACCAACTCTGGGAATATTATCTCAGCACCTATCAGAGAAGAGTAGTCTAGGAAATGTTTGCTCTGATGATACACGGCTTAGACAAACAGGACCAAAGAAGGAAAAGGGATTCTTGCAACTCTGGTTTCGGGGTTGCAACTAGGTGTCTCTGTTTCACAAAAGCGACACTTGAGGTTTTCTGTTGCCCTCTTGAGGAAGCTGTGCTTGAGACATTTCAATATATTGCTATGCATACATTCCAATCACTATGAACAAAGCTAGTGGAGGTGATGGTATTCAAGTTGAGCTATTTCAAATCCTAAATGATGATGCTGTGAAAGTGCTGCACTCAATATGCCTGCAAATTTGGAAAATTCAGAGTGGCCACAGGACTGGAAAAGGTCAGTTTTCATTCCAATCCCTAAGAAAGGCAATGCCAAAGAATGCTCAAACTACTGCACAATTGCACTCATCTCACACACTAGCAAAGGATTGCTCAAAATTCGCCAAGCCAGGATTCAATAATATGTGAACCCCAAACTTCCAGAAGTTCAACAAGGATTTAGAAAAGGCAGAGAAACCAGAGATCAAATTGCCAATATCTGTTGGATCATTGAAAAGCAAGAGAGTTCCAGAAAAACATCTACTTCTGCTTTATTGAATATGCCAAAGCCTTTGACAGTGTAGATCACAAAAAACTGTGGAAATTTCTTAAAGAGATGGGAATACCAGACCACATGACCTGCCTCCTGAGAAATCTGTATGCAAGTAAAGAAGCAACAATTAGAACTGGACATGAAACAACAGACTGGTTCCAAATCAAGAAAGGAGATGTCAAGGCTGTATATTTTCACCCTGCTTATTCAACTTATATGCAGTGTACATAATGTGAAATGTTGGGCTGGAAGAAGCACAAGCTGGAATCAAGATTGCTGGGAGAAATATCAGTAATCTCAGATATGCAGATGATACCACCCTATGGCAGAAAGCAAAGAGGAAGTAAAGAGCCTCTTGATGACAGTGAAAGAAGAGAGTGAAAAAGTTGGCTTAAAACTCAACATTCAGAAAACTAAGATTATGGCATCTGGTCTCATCACTTCATGGCAGATAGATGGGGAAACCATGGAAACAGTGAGAGACTTTATTCTTCTGGGCTCCAAAATCACTGCAGATGGTGAAATTAAGAGACACTTGTTCCTTGGAAGAAAAGCTATGACCAACCTAGACAGTATATTAAAAAGCAGAGACAAGAGTTTGCCAACAAATGTCTGTCTACTGAAAGATATGGTTTTTCCAGGAGTCATGTATGGATGTGACAGTTGGACTGAGCGCCAAAGAATTGATGCTTTTGAACTGTGGTATTGGAGAAGACTCCCTTGGACTGCAAGGAGATCCAACCAGTCAATCCTAAAGGAGATAAGTCCTGACTATTTCATTGGAAGGACTGATGTTGAAGCTGAAACTCCAATACTTTGGCCTCCTGATTCATTTGAAAAGACTCTGATGTTGAGAAAGATTGAAGGTGGGAGGAGAATGGGAAAACAGAGAATGAGATGGTTGGATGGTATCATCGACTTGATGGACCTGTGTTTGAGCAAGCTCCGGGAGTTGGTGATGGACAGGGAAGCCTGGAGTGTTGCAGTCCATGGGGTCACAAAGAATTGGACACAACTGAGTGACTGAACTGAACTGAAATACTTCCAAAGAAAGAACCCTTAGGCAACCCCATGCCAAGACACATGAAAAAATTATAGCATGGTAAGTGGGATATATTTTAATTGCCCTGAACTGATGTGTGAATAGTGTCGAAAGTTGTGGTAAACCAAGAGCAATTAAGTAACCCATAT
Organism: Bos indicus; assembly: GCF_029378745.1. Lineage (NCBI taxonomy): Eukaryota > Metazoa > Chordata > Mammalia > Artiodactyla > Bovidae > Bos > Bos indicus. The sequence goes on along the minus strand of NC_091764.1, from coordinate 41,117,660 downwards.
TCTAAAAAGGACTCCCATATGAGAAGAGATGGGTTGTCTTTGTCTCCCAATCCAACAGATAAGGGATCAAGAAAATCATCCATAAAGATAGGAAGTACCTGCATGGATGGGGGAGAGAGTATCTCACTGCCTAGCTGGACATATGTTTATGACGTATCTTTGCTGATCTGCCTCCTGTGTCTATTTGAGAAGAAGGAGGGAGATGTGCAGATTAATGGCAACAGGAGTAGTAAGTGGGCAAAGGGAGGAGGAGAGTACAATGGAGCAGCCTGAGCAACTATCATCTGACAGAACAACAGTGATATTTAGAGCCCATCTGAGACAAAGAGCAAGGCTTTAACTTAGACATGAAATTGAACTTTTAAATCAAATAGACATAAAAATGGTGAAAAGAATTTGAGAATTCTGCTTACCTATGAGAAAAGGCAGTTTTAGAAAAACACAGCTGGGCTCAGTGAGTAAAGAAAAATGAAATATTTTTATGTTAGAAATCTCTGAAGTTAAGACTATATAATGAACCTGATGCAAAATACTTAGCTTTGTAAGTTAGCTGCAAAGCAAGGAAAATCTATGGATCAACAAGACCCACAGTGTAACGTTTGACCAAGACTTGCTCTGATCTAAGAATGAGGAAAAATGGCACTCAGCTCACATTTAAGGACCCAGGTGACTATGCTTTCTACATTTAACCTTTCTTCACTCTGAATATGTTGTGGATAACACCAGTTCTCCCTGATAGGGGCTAGCTGGTTTTAGCATACTCAACACTGGGCAGGGGAATGCTGCTGCTGCCGCCAAGTCACTTCAGTTGTGTCCAACTCTGTTCGACCCCATAGACGGCAGCCCACCAGGCTCCCCCGTCCCTGGGATTCTCCAGACAAGAACACTGGAGTCGGTTGCCATTTCCTTCTCCAATGCATGAAAGTGAAAGTGAAAGTGAAGTCACTCAGTCGTGTCCGACTCTTAGCGACCCCATGGACTGCAGCCTACCAGGCTCCTCCATCCATGGGATTTTCCAGGAGAGAGTATTGGAGTGGGGTGCCATAATAATAGGATATTGTTTTATTACAGACAGTAGGGGAAAAGATGTGAATTCCACCTCATCATCTCTCGTTGGCTGCAGTCATTTTTTTTTTTTTTCTCATGCTTTAGTTTTACTTCCATTTTCCTCTTGCTGTCTTTTCCCATCTTCAGCATCACACTTTTCATCTCCTTTTCTAGTTAGTGTCAATTATAGCAAATGGCAGTTGGCATTTAGTCACTAAGTCACATCCGACTCTTTTGTAAGCCCACGGTCCGTAGCCCATCAGGCTCCTCTGTCCATGGGATTTCCCAGGCAGAAATACTAGAGTAGGTTGCTGTTTCTTAATCCAAGGGATTTTGCCGACCCAGGAATCAAACCTGTGTCTCCTGCATTGAAGAATTCTTTACTGCTGATCCAGCAGGGAAGCCACAGCAAACGGCAGAGTGACAGTTTAAAAAGACACATTAATTCAAGTTGTTTTCATCTTAAAGCTATTCTTTTCTAATAGAATGTCTTATTATTAACATATTTTAGACCACCAAAATTAAATAAGATTAAAAGACAATAAAATATATAAAAGTTCAAATTCATAGTTTCTATTCTAAACATGTGTGAAAGCTGACAATATCAAATTTCTATCAGTTTCTCAAAAATAGAAACTGGGCCTATTTTCTAGGTGTTATTTTTCTTTGCTTAAGAGTAATACAACAACATTTAGCTGATATAACAACAAGCTGCTTTTGAAAACAAAAGCAGTTTTCAAACTGCCACCTTAAAGGTTTAAAATCCACAGATGTGTATATAACAGTTACATATATATATATACATGTAAGTATATTTACAGTACATTGTTCTTTCAAGAAAACAAACTGATGAATACATGTTATTTTATAAATATAAACAATTAATTAGGCATCTAAGAGGAATATCCTTATAACAATAAAGATTCTAATTTTCAAGTATAAAACAGGATTGATTTTATCTCCTTATCCCAGTAACTATCAATTCAAGATTATATAAATAGCAATGACTATTAAAACATATTACTACTGATGAAACTTTTCAATGACTTGACTCTGATTTTTTTTTTTTTAAACTTTACATAATTGTATTAGTTTTGCCAAATATCATCACTACTTAATTTTTCATGCTCATCTTCTATGACTATCCATTTTAGAAGCTAATCAGTGTGAAAGGCATAAGAGAAACAATATAATCTGGGTACCATTTCTCAGTTGCTGTTTGAGAAATGCAGAGCAAGTCCCTGATGTCTTTCCTTCTGCATCCTCCACATGAGTCAGTTGCTAGGAAACGTCAAGGAGGGATTCGGTATTAGGTCTGGGGAACAATGACCTAGCTTAACAGTTATCCATACACTAACATATAACCTTCATTAACTATGGCATAACCTTAGGAAACTAAAGATTACAAGTGATGTTTTTAGAGAGAAACAGACTTTGAGGCCTACCCTTTAACTATTTTAAACAGATTCTAGTATCTACTGAAAAAAGAAGTAACAGCTGTAGATATCTTAAAATACTTTCTTCAGCCAGAAGTTGCCCCCATCCTGCTATCCAAACTTACAGATGATAAAAACTAATCACTGCTTCACTGTATTTTGGTACTGTTAAACTGACACATATATACACTGTATATATGTGTATGTACATTCAACTGTGTGTGCACACACAATACACAAGAAAAAGAAAAAGGAAAAAGGCACATATATCACCACTCCCACAATAAAATACCTGGTCCAAAATAACCAAGGAGAAAAGGGAGAAACAACTTAAAAGGAAAAACACATGTGTATACCTCACATACATGCTCACATATAGACATCAAAAGCATTTCTCAGTCCTTGGTTTACCTGGGTCTAAGGAAAAATAAAAGAGCTTTGAATGGTGAGTTGGGAAATGAGATCCATTAATTCAGTATGTAACTCTGAAAAAGTGTCTTAACTTCTCTGGGAATCATTTCCCAGAAAATTAAGAGAGTAATGCCAGTCTCAGTAGGTTTCAGGGAGGATGAGATGAAATGATGCACTGGCAAGCACTTTAAAATTGTACAGGACCATACATGAAAAGGCAGTATTATTATTTATAAAACAGCCAATTCAGTAAATAGGCATGTGAATGGGACTCAGTATTTGAAAATCAAAATTAAGCCAATTAAAAATCACTATGTGGTGTTGGAGAAGACTTGAGATCCCTTGGACTGTGAGGAGATCCAACAAGTCCATCCTTAAGGAGATCAGTCCTGGGTGTTCATTGGAGGGACTGAGGTTGAAGCTGAAACTCCAATACTTTGGCCACCTGATGAGAAGAGCCGACTCATTTGAAAGGACTCTGATGCTGGGAAAGATTGAGGGCAGGAGGAGAAGCGGACGACAGAGGATGAGATGGTTGGATGGCATCACGGAATCAATGGCCATGAGTTTGGGTGGACTCTGGGGGTTGGTGATGGACAGGGAGGCCTGGTGTGCTGTGGTTCATGGGGTTGCAAAGAGTCGGACACGACTGAGTGACTGAACTGACCTGACCTGAATGGATGAAGTATGGCTGATGTTCCAAAACTTCACACATAAATTAGACTGTTTCATGAATATTAACATCAAAACAACTGGTGTGATTTACAAGGAAATGGCAACCTACTCCAGTATTCTTCCCTGGAAAATCCCATGGACAGAGAAGCCAGGGAGGCTACGGTCCACGGGGCTGCATAGAGTCGGACACGACTGAGCGACTTCACTTCACTTCACTTCACTAATATGGGAAAGCAATGACTTAAAACAAAACAAAATAAAACACAAGAATTTACCTTATGCGTGTCTCTAAAAAGGTTTTACGTCATTTGCATTAATTGCTCCATAATTTCAAAGTAGAAAAGTATATCAAACTATGAAAGATATAAAAGTAAACTTTCATTAAAATGAATTAACTATCTAAAATAATATCCTCTTTGCCTTTTCCATGCTAAAAGTAACTTTGCCATCATTTCTAACTTCAAGGGAATGACCATACAAGCTGTAGAATTTGTGACCCTCTACTAAATTCAAATTGAAACTGAATTTACTTGTGGGTTATGCACTCTTTTTCAGGGTGTTTTTTATAATCCCATGGTCAACAGATACATGGGGAATTTCAGCACCTGGGATCTGCAGGACTCTGTATTAGTTTGCCAAGTCAGCCACAACAAAATAGCAGAGATTGAGTAATTTTAAAAAGAGAAATGTATTTCCTCACAGTTCTGGAGGCTGGAAATCCAAGATAAAGGCCTGAGCATGTTTGGTTTCTCTGGAAGTCTTCTCTTCTTGGCCTGTAGATGCTGCCTTTTCACTGTGTCCTTATGTGGTCTTTCCTCCCTTATGTGTCTCTTCCTCTTCTTATAAGGACACCACAATGAATTAAGACCCATTAATGTGACCTCATTTAATCTTATTTATCTCTGTAAAGGCCCTTTGCCAAAATACAGTCACTTTCTAAGGTACTACGGGTTAGGATGTCATAAATTTTGGAGAGGCACAAATTTAATCCGTAACATTCCACTTCTACTTTCTACTTGATCTCAGTGGAACACTAAGCACTAAGAAACACTAAACAGATGACCAACTCCAGACAGAGGCTGTAAAACATTTCCTGTTGTCCTAAAGCTCCAGGTCCTTATCAAGAAGGAAAACAACAAGGAGGGCATGGCCATTCAGGAGAAAGTATGTTAACATACATAAATGTCAGCAAGGCTGAGGAAATACAAGTCTCTCAGGCTCACAAACTGTATGGATAAATACTGGTATGTTCAACTGTTTGCAGAAAGTTTCCTAAACCCTATTTGCTGACTTTCACGTTTACTTAGGCTGGGCCTTCTACTGAAAGTATCCAAAAGTACAGCACTGCTAAAATGCAAACTGGCAGTCAACACTGGGGCAGGAACACAAATAACAAGCCATTATGTGATGACTCTGCAACTTTTCTTTCAAAGGGAGCCATAAAAAATCATTAAAAATAATTCATGAATATTTTGAAAATTTCTTTGGAATAACAAGTCAGATAACAAACACATTTTCACTGTTTTAGCCTATGCGCTAATCTTGTCTAAAAATTAACATCACAGAAGATGGCCTTATACAATAAATACCCCATCTTTCTATAGTTTTTACCATCCCCTAATGTTTTATCATTTCACTCTCATAAAGACTCTGTGATGAAAGAAGACAGGAAAAGATGAGGATAATGAAACTGAGTGACATTAAATGACTTGCCCAAGGTCACAAACTAATAGCCAAAGGAATCAGAAGAAAAATGCTGGTCTTCTGACTTCTAAGTTAGCACCCTTTATTCTTGGGACTTAATGACATTCAGGGCAGTGAAATTACAGTCTTGCAAATTTCACTTTATTTAGCATCACCAGGCTGTAAAAGTCTATAAATAAAATTAGATTTGCTGAGATTTTGCACATAATCACAAAACGAATTCAGTCTGAGATAAAAATAATTTTGAGTACTTCTTCAACAAATAAAAAATTTAAAGATATCAATCATCTTAGATTTTAGAAGCAGCATTTTTGTTGAGAATTTATTTCACTATGCCAAATAAAAAGCAGAGACATCCTTTGCCAACAAAGGTCTACATAGTCAAAGCTATGGTTTTTCCAGTAGTCATGTATGCATGTGAGTGCTGGACCATAAAGAAGACTGAGTGCTGAAGAACTGATGATTTTGAACTGTGGTGTTGGAGAAGACTCTTGAGAGTCCCTTGGACAGCAAGGAGATCAAACCAGTCAATCCTAAAAGAAATCAACCCTGAATATTCATCAGAAGGACTGTTATTGAAGCTGAAGCTCCAATACTTGAGCCACCTGGTGTGCACAGTTGATTCACTGGACAAGACCCTGATGCTGGGAAAGACTAAGGGCAAGAGAAGAAGGGAGAGACAGAGGATGAAATGCTTGGATGGCATCACTGACTCAGTGGACTTATTTGTGACTTACAAATAACATTAAGTATTTGCTCTTTTACCATTTTATATATCAGAGTATTTTATCTGAAAATTGCCCAAAGGAGGCATTATATTTTAAAAATAAATACAATTGATCCTTGAACAACACTGGAGTTAATCTGCATAAAACTAATAGCAAACTCAATGTACCCTCAGTTCCTTTGTAAACATGGATTCAATGAACCATGAATCATGCAGTACTATAATATTTACCATTGAAAAATATCCTCATATAAGTCCACCTCCTTAGTTTAAATTCATGTTGTTCAAAAGTCAACTGTAATCCTACTGCTTTTTTTAATGAGTGAATCACTGATACTAGTTCAAAGAACTCTAAATTTTGAATACTATTAATAATATCTTTTCCTATCAGTCTAACAGACAATTCTAATAAGATTTTATTAAAATGCCATGTTATTATTTACTAATAGCAACCCATTAGTAACATAAAATGAGCCATTACTAATGAATTACAATTCCCAGAGGACAATCTTTTAGACTCTTCTCTTGGTGAAAACACAATTAACTGTACCTAAAAATCATCTCAGAAGACTGCTTTATAATGAACAATTTCAGGCTATCAAAACAAAAATCACTGTTACATCATCAGATGAAATGGCTTTCTGTAAGGTGGATATTGTGGTTATAGATATTTCTGTCTTGTACATCTCATATTACAGACATTTGGAAATTGATCTTCAAGGATGGTCACTGACTTGATACAAGTTAGAATCAATTTTCATTCATTCTTCAATTTCTCATATCAATATTTGTCCAATTCTTAAGACTCTGAAGGCTGTAGTCATCAAGGATAAAATAAAAAAGAACCTTAAAAAGACTCTTTTTCCAGAAACTGCAAGCCTCAACATAAATCAGATCAACTAGAACTGCAGTAACATACCATTTGAACATTTATAAACCCATACAAAGATTTAACAGAGGAAAAAAGTCATTCCTCTGAACTGGAATTCAGCAGAGCAAAAAATATAACATATGAGATTCCAATCTTCAGTGTAAAATATGATTATTCATTATACAAACCATGGGTCAATAATTTATATCTGAGATTTGTAGGTGAGAAAGGGACACTTGCTAAATAGGCACATCAGTCACAGGCTCAGTGCCCTGCTCCGTGCCCCACCTTCATCCTTTTCTCCAGTAAAAAATGGTGGACTCAAAATGGGTGTGCAATAGAGAGAAATGTGTGAAAACCACTAACCTAGAAATGGAAACTTACATACAGTTCATCATAAAAAATTTGTAAATTAGAAGTTATATAATTAGGAATAAAATGAGTTTCTAAAAAGCAATACCTACTAAAGAGGGAGCTTATAAATTAATTTCTGCTTCAAGCAGACTTGTATACGAATTACTCTAACAACTAGAATATTAGATGAATTTTAACACATGATTTTCAGTGCAGTGCTAACTTCCTAAGAAAGTAATGGATAACTTCTAGGACCAAAGAAGGGAAGAGATAAAAAATTTAAATAAAAACATTTAACCAAATAATGAATGGGAGCTGGCAGCAAGAACCAAACTTGCAAGTCAGAGTTGTCCTATAAGCAAATATTTACAAGGGTTATTGAATCATTAGTCTAAGCCTTATGCACACTGCACAGCAGGGTAGCTAATTCTAAGACTCCCACTAAAATGAATTTTGAAGGGGTTAAACAACATTCTAAACCCTTGATATGCCTTAACACTTGATATAAAAAAGTGAATCTTCCCAAAAGAGAAGAAATCTTCAATATATATTGGGATTTTACATTAAGAAATTCACCAAGCCTATAATTCCTCAGCTCCCAGAGTGGTGAAGTTAGGGACATGCTTTCAAAACTCCCTTGACAGCCTGGAAAACTACTAGGACAGATAGAAAAGCTATCTGTCTACAGATAGCTGGGGAAGCCTACAATCCACTTGTGAGGAGTACTGGCTAGCCCCCATCTGTCCAAATTGCTGCCATCCCACTATGCTCTCCCATCTGAGCCTAGTGAATGCTGCAACTCCACCCACTCCAGGCCGTAGCCCAGCACTAGATATGGGGCAGCCACAACAGGGGGGAAAGACACAATCATGGGCTGCATCTGAATGAAACCACAGACTTCTGCACTGGCAGAAATCGGACCTCTGTAAGCACACAAGTGCCACTGGCTTCAGCACTCCCTCTCTTTGAGGCAAAAGTCCCAGGGTAGGGAGAAGGAGAAAAACACAGTTACAGGGAAAACAGCCGCTTGAGTCTGACATTCAGGGCTTCTGCTCCAGCAATTTAGGGACAAATCTCACCCCTGATAGGGCTGTGATGGCCATTGAGCAGATAGGAAGTCCTGCCTCATGCTTGAGCAGATCTAGCTCCCCTATCTCCAGCCTCACTACCTACCAAGGTGAAAGCCGCCAGCATACCCTGAGGAAAGGCATGACTGTGCCCACATCAAATACAGTCCCTCACCAAAGTCAGTGAGTACATACAGTCTGATAGGGATGCCCCCACAAATGAACACCCCTTCAAGGCCACAATAGGTAACTGTTTCAAATAAAATCATAGAGACAGAGAAACTTAAATTAAAAAAAAAAAAACTAACAAAGAAACTGCTCTCAAATAAAAGGTAAGAGAAAATTCCTAAGAACATAAGTTATGAAACAGAAACAAGTTACCACATGAAGAATTCAAAAACACTGGTAATAAAAAATGCTAAATGAATTAGGGAACTGAATTGTTTTAAACACAGATCATTTCAACAAATGACTAAAAAATATAAAAAGATCCAATCAAAAATAGATAATTCAATATCTGAAATAGGAAAACTCTAAAAAGCAAACAACAGCAGACTAAATGACACAGAGGAATACACAACTGATGTGGAAGACAGAATAACGGAAATCACCCAATCAGAAAAGCAGACCGAAAGACAAAGGAAAAAAACAGGTGCAACGTATGAGATCTGGTGGATAACAGCTAATGTGCGAACAGTCTCATGATAGGAGTTCCAGAAGGAGAAGAAAGAAGGGTATCAAGAATGTATTTGAAGAAATTATGGCTGGAAACGTTCCAAACCTAAAGACGAAAATTACCCACATAACGGAAACACAGAGGGTCCAAAACAAGGTGAACCCAAACAAACACACACACAGACATAAAATAATTAAAATGTCGAAAGTTAAAGGCAGAACTCTGAAAGCAAGAAAAAAACAAAGAGTCATACATAATGGAATCCACAAAAGGTTATCAGCTGATTCCTCTGCAAATACTTTTCAGACCATAAGGGCGTGGCATAATATATTCAAAGTAATGACAGGAAAAAAGCTGCAACCTAGGCTATTCTACACAGTAAGATTATCATTTAGAATAGAAGGAGATAAAGAGCCAATCCAATGATGAAAAACTGAAAGCATTTAGCTAAACAACCATAAAACAAATGTTGAAGGGTCTTCTCTAAATGGAAAAGTGGTAAGAACCTATAGGAAAGGGGTAATTGCAATAAGAAAGTCAATATATAGTAAGGATTATTGTTATTTTTGTTCAGTTGCTCAGTCACTCAGTCATGTCCTACTTTTTATGGCCCCATGGACTGTATGTAGTCCACTAGGCCACTCCAGTACTCTTGCCTGGAAAATCCCATGGATGGAGGAGCCTGGTGGGCTGCAGTCCATGGGGTCGAAAAGAATTGGACATGTACAGGGGACTGGAATGCAAAAGTAGGAAGTCAAGAAACACCTGGAGTAACAGGCAACTTTGGCCTTGGAATATGGAATGAAGCAGGGCAAAGACTAATAGAGTTTTGCCAAAAAATGCACTGGTCATAACAAACACCCTCTTCCAACAACACAAGAGAAGACTCTACACATAGACATCACCAGATGGTCAACACCGAAATCAGATTGATCATGTTCTTGGCAGCCAAAGATGGAGAAGCTCCATACAGTCAGCAAAAACAAGACCAGGAGCTGACTATGGCTCAGATCATGAACTCCTTATTGCCAAATTCAGACTTAAATTGAAGAAAGTAGGGAAAACCACTACACCATTCAGGTATGCCCTAAATCAAATCCTTTATGATTATACAGTGGAAGTGAGAAATAGATTTAAGGGCCTAGATCTGATAGATAGAGTGCCTGATGAACTATGGAATGAGGTTCGTGGCATTGTACGGGAGACAGGTATCAAGACGATCCCCGTGGAAAAGAAATGCAAAAAAGCAAAATGGCTGTCTGGGGAGGCCTTACAAATAGCTGTGAAAAGAAGAGAAGTGAAAAGCAAAGGAGCAAAGGAAAGATATAAGCATCTGAATGCAGAGCTCCAGAGAATAGCAAGAAGAGATAAGAAAGCCTTCCTCAGTGATCAATGCAAAGAAATAGAAGAAAACAACAGAATGGGAAAGACTAGAGATCTCTTCAAGAAAATGAGAGATACCAAGGGAACATTTCATGCAAAGATGGGCTTGATAAAGGACAGAAATGGTATGGACCTAACAGAAGCAGAAAATATTAAGAAGAGGTGGCAAGAATACACAGAAGAATTGTACAAAAAAGATCTTCACGACCCAGATAATCACGATGGTATGATCACTCACTTAGAGCCAGACATCCTGGAATATGAAGTCAAGTGGGCCTTAGAAAACATCACTAGTGGAGGTAATGGAATTCTGGTTGAGCTATTTCAAATCCTGAAAGATGATGCTGTGAAAGTGCTGCACTCAATACACCAGCAAATTTGGAAAGCTCAGCAGTGGCCACAGGACTGGAAAAAGTCCATTTTCATTCCAATCGCAAAGTAAGGCAATTCCAAAGAATGCTCAAACTACCGCACAATTGCACTCATCTCACACACTAGTAATGCTCAAAATTCTCCAAGCCAGGCTTCAGCAATACATGAACCGTGAACGTCCTGATGTTCAAGCTGGTTTTAGAAAAGGCAGAGGAACCAGAGATCAAATTGCCAACATCAGCTGGATCATGGAAAAAGCAAGAAAGTTCCAGAAAAACATCTATATATGCTTTATTGACTATGCCAAAGCCTTTGACTGTGTGGATCACAATAAACTGCGGAAAATTCTGAAAGAGATGGGAATACCAGACCACCCGATCTGCCTCTTGAGAAATTTGTATGCAGGTCAGGAAGCAACAGTTAGAACTGGACATGGAACAACAGACTGGTTCCAAATAGGAAAAGGAGTACGTCAAGGCTGTATATTGTCACCCTGCTTATTTAACTTATATGCAGAGTACATCATGAGAAACGTTGGACTGGAAAAAGCACAAGCTGGAATCAAGATTGCCGGGAGAAATAGCAATAACCTCAGATATGCAGATGACACCACCCTTATGGCAGAAAGTGAAGAGGAACTCAAAAGCCTCTTGATGAAAGTGAAAGAGGAGAGTGAAAAAGTTGGCTTAAAGCTCAACATTCAGAAAACGAAGATCATGGCATCTGGTCGCATCACTTCATGGGAAATAGATGGGGAAACAGTGGAAACAGTGTCAGACTTTCTTTTTTGGGGCTCCAAAATCACTGCAGATGTTGACTGCAGCCATGAAATTAAAAGACGCTTACTCCTTGGAAGGAAAGTTATGACCAACCTAGATAGCATATTCAAAAGCAGAGACATTACTTTGCCAACAAAGGTTCATCTAGTCAAGGCTATGGTTTTTCCTGTGGTCATGTATGGATGTGAGAGTTGGACTGTGAAGAAGGCTGAGTGCCGAAGAATTGACGCCTTTGAACTGTGGTGTTGGAGAAGACTCTTCAGAGTCCCTTGGACTGAAAAGAGATCCAACCAGTCCATTCTGAAGGAGATCAGTCCTGGGATTTCTTTGGAAGGAATGATGCTAAAGCTGAAACTCCAGTACTTTGACCACCTCATTTGAAGAGTTGACTCATTGGAAAAGACTCTGATGCTGGGAGGGATTGGGGGCAGGAGGAGAAGGGGACGATAGAGGATGAGATGGCTGGATGGCATCACTGACTCGATGGACGTGAGTCTGAGTGAACTCCGGGAGTTGGTGATGAACAGGGAAGCCTGGTGTGCTGCGATTCATGAGGTCGCAAAGAGTCAGACACGACTGAGGGACTGAACTGACTGAACTGAACTGAGTGACTTCACTTTCACTTTTCACTCTCATGCTTTGGAGAAGGAAATGGCAACCCACTCCAGTGTTCTTGCCTGTAGAATCCCAGGGACAGAGGAGCCTGTAGGCTGCCGTCTGTAGGGTCGCACAGAGTCAGACACGACTGAAGCTACTTAGCAGCAGCAGGCTCCTCTGTTCATGGCATTCTCCAGGTGAGAATACTGGAGTGCATAGCCATTCCCTTCCCCAGGGCATCTTCTTAACCCAGGGATCAAACCCAGGTCTCCTGAAATGCAGGAGGATTCTTTACCATCTGAGCCACCAGGAAAGCCCAGCAAAAAGCGCATACCTATCAACAATCACTTTAAATTGTCAATGGACTAAATGGTCTGATCAAAGGACATAAGGCAGGTGATTTGATTTAAAAATGAAAAAAAAAAAAAAAAAACCCTTCAAAATGCTGCCTACAGGAGACTCACTTCAGGGTAAAGACAAACAGAGTGAAAGTGAAGGGGACAGAAAAAGACATTTCATGCAAGTAGAAACAAGAAAACAGGGGTAGCAATACTTATATTAGATCAAGTACTTTATTGAGGCCATAAAACAAGCCTCAACATATTTATGCAGAGAGAAATTACATCATTCATTTTTTTTCCTACCACAGCAGTATGAAACTATAAATCAATTACAGAAAGAACTACAGGGAAAGGAAAAAAATACATGTACACTAAACAGTATGTTACTGATGATGAAATTACAGGGGAAATCAGAAAATACTCTGATATAAATGAAAATGAAAACATAACTTTCTAAAATCTATGGGATTCAGCAAGAACAGTTCTAATAGGAAAGTTCATAGTGATACAGGCCTTCCTCAAGAAACAGGAAATATCTCAAATAAACAATTTAATCTACCAACTAAAAGAATCACAAAGAAGAAAAACAAACTAAAAGTCAGCAGAAAGAAGAAAATAATAAAGATCAGAGACGAATAAATAAAAGAGAGATAAAAAAAATAAGATCAATGAAACCGAGATCTGATTTTTTAAAAGATAATGAAAATTGATAAACCTGGTAGCCAAACATGGAAAGTATAAAAAGAGAGGGCCTAATAAACAAAATAAGAAATAAAAAAGGGGCAATAACAACAAATACCGGACATATACAAAAAATCATTAAGAAAATACTATGAACTGTTATACACAAATTGGACAACACAGAAGGGACAAATTTCTAGAAACATACAGCCTTCCAAGACTGAGTCAAGAAGAAACATAATTTGAACAGGCTGATCACTAGAAGTGAAACTAATTCATAATAATAATAACTATAAAAGCACCCAGCAAACGAAATCCAAGACCAGACAGCTTCACAGGGGAAGTCTACCAAACGAATACTTATCCTTCTCAAACTATTCCAAAAACTTGAAGAAAATAAAAGACTCCCAAATTCATTCTTCAAGGCCATGATTAACCTGATATCAAAACCAAAGACACTACAAGAAAACAAAATTATAGGCCAATATCTTTAATGAATATAGATGCAAAATTCCTCAACAAAATATTAGCAAACTGAATTCAACAATATATTAAAAGGATCACATACCATGATCAAGTTGGATTTAGTTGTGATCAAGGGTCACAAGGATGGTTCATCATATGCAAATCAATCAATGTGATACACACCAAATTAACAAAACAAAGGATAAAAAAATCACATGATCACCTCAACAGACACAGGAAAAGCATCTGACAAATTTCAACATCATCTCATGATATATTAAAAAAAAAAACTCATCAAAATGAGTACAGAGAAAACATATCTCAACATAATTTAGGTAATTTATGACAAATGCACAGTCAATATAATACTCAATGGTGAAAAGCTGAAAGTCTTCCTGCTAAATTTAGGAACAAATCAAGATTACCAACTCTCTCCACTTTTATTTAACACAGTATTGGAAGTCCTAGCCACAGCAATCAGACAAGAAAAAGATGTAAAAGATATCAAATTGAAAGGAAACAGACAAGACTGTTACTATTGCAGATGATATTTATATAAAGAAAACCCTGAATTCTCCACTCAAAAATTAGAACCAATAAATGAATTCATCAAGGCAACAGGATACAAGATTAATATTCAGACATCAGTTGTCATTCTATACAATAATAATGAACAAGCAAAAAGAGAAAGTTAAAAAAAAAATCCCATTCAAAATTGCACCTAAAAGAGTAATACACCTAGGAATCAATTAAACCAAGGAGGCAAAACACCTATACTCTGAAAACTTTAAAACACTTATGAATAAAACTGAAGATGATACAAAAAATAAAAAGATATCCTTGGACTGGAAGAAGTGACACTGTCAAAATGGCCACACTACCCAAATGATGAGTTAGATAAAAGTATAAATATATTTATTTACATTTGAAGGTGAACATCTTCTAAGAGAGTAAAGAGTTTATTCTGTGGAGAAGGATGATGAGAGGTAACACAGGCTGAAAACTGTGGGCTTTTTGTGCATTATAAATCTTCAGGATAATTTGATTTCTAAAACTCTTTGGGTATCTATTGCTTCAATATTTTTAAAGTAAGAATAAACTTTTAAAATAATGGATTAAGACAATTGATATACCATACAAAGAGATCAAATTATTAGCTTTTAAGTAGAGAATCAGAATTGGAAATTAGGCTGCATGAGTTTAATCCATGTGCTTCACTTTATGCTTTATGTTTCTATATGGTTAAAATAGAATAGAATCACTGTGATATAGAAAAGAGGTACTGTTTAACTATATACCACTGTAAAATTTTTAAATCAAAGATTTTCTTGCTGAAAACATCTGTTACAAAACAGCTCTGTTACTTTTAACATAACTTCCCCCATACTTTCCCTTCTTCAACATACAGAATTTACTGATAAAGTAACACATCTGCTGCTGCTGCTGCTGCTGCGTCACTTCAGTCGTGTTCAACTCTCTGCGACCCCATAGACGGCAGCCCACCAGGCTCCGCCATCCTTGGGATTCTCCAGGCAAGAACACTGGAGTGGGTTGCCATTTCCTTCTCCAATGCATGAAAGTGAAAAGTGAAAGTGAAGTCGCTCAGTCATGTCTGACTCTCAGCAACCCCGTGGATTGCAGCCTACCAGGCTCCTCCATCCATGGCATTTTCCAGGCAAGAGTACTAGAGTGGGTTGCCATTGCCTTCTCCGAACTGATATCTAGGACCATCCAAAAAGGCACAAATGTGATATTTTTGACATCCTTTGTAGCTGCATTTCAATTCTTCCAGAAATATGTGTAATCAAATAGTGTGTTTCTAAATTCAGTTCAGTCACTCAGTCGTGTCCGACTATTTGTGACCCCAAGGACTGCAGCACACCAGGCCTCCCTGTCCAAACCCAACTCCTGGAGAGTACTCAAACTCATGTACATTGAGTTGGTGATGCCATCCAACCATCTCATCCTCTCTCGTCCCCTTCTTCTTCCGTGTTCAATCTTTCCCAGCATCAGGGTCTTTTCCAATGAGTCGGTTCCTCATATCTGGTGACCAAAGTATTGCAGTTTCAGCTTCAGCATCAGTTCTTCCAATGAATATTCAGGACTGATTTCCTTTAGGATGGACTGGTTGGATATCCTTGCAGTCCAAGGGACTCTCAAGAGTCTTCTCCAACACCGCAGTTCAAAAGCATCAATTCTCCAGTGCTCAGCCTTCTTTATGGTACAACTCTCACATCAGTACATGACTACTGGAGAAACCGTAGCTTTGACTACATGGACCTTTGTCGGTAAAGTAATGTCTTTGCTTTTTAACATGCTGTCTAGGTTGGTCATAACTTTTCTTCCAAGGAGCAAATGTCTTTTAATTTCATGACTGCAATCACCATTTGCAGTGATTTTGGAGCCCCAAAAAATAAAGTCTCTCACTGTTTCCATTATTTCCCCATCTATCTGCCATGAAGTGATGGGACCAGATGCCATGATGTTCGTATTCTGACTGTTGAGCTTTAAGCCAACTTTTTCACTCTCCTCTTTCACTTTCATCAAGAGGCTCTTTAGTTCTTCACTTTCTATGATAAGGGTGGTGTCATCTGCATGTCTGAGGTTATTGATACTTCTCCCGGCAATCTTGATTTCCAGCTTGTGCTTCATCCAGCCCAGTGTTTCTCATGATGTACTCTGCATATAAGTTAAATAAGCAGAGTGACAATATACAGCTTTGACGTACTCCTTTCTTGATTTGGAACCTGTCTATTGTTCCATGTCCAGTCCTGACCTGCATACAGATTTCTCAAGAGTCAGGTAAGATAGCCATCTCTTTAAGAATTTTCCAGAGTCTGTTGTGGTCCACACAGTCAAAGGCTTTGGCATAGTCAATAAAGCAGAAGTAGATGTTTTTCTGGAACTCTGTTGCTTTTTCGATGATCCACGGATGTTTGCAATTTGATCTCTGGTTCCTCTGTCTTTTCTAAATCCAGCTTGAACATCTGGAAGTTCATGGTTCGTGTACTGTTGAAGCCTGGCTTGGAGAATTTTGAGCATTACTTTGCTAGTGCGTGAGATGAGTGCAATTGTGCAGTAGTTTGAGTATTCTAAATTACCTTCTCTCAAAGAAAATATTAAATAGCTAATTTTATTAAACAAGAGACTGAGTTTGGAATTAATAATTTCAATTTCAAATGTAAATTCTCTCCACCCAAATTTATAACTGGCAACTTTACAGATGAATAGCAAGGTTTTATCTTTTCTTTTCTCCTCCATTTTTATGCAAATGCACATTTTTTTCTACGTCACACCCATTAGGATGGCTATTATCATAAAGATAGAAAGACCCCAGAGTTTAGTGAGAAAATGGAAAATTTGAAACAGTCATGCACTGTCCATCACAATGTAAAATGATAGTTACTATGGAAAACAGTCCAGCAATTCATCAAAAAACTAAGTACAGACTTATCACGTAACCCAGAATTCCATTTCTGAGTATACATTCAATAGAACTGAAAGTAGGGACTGAAACAGATATTTGTACCCTCATGTTCAAAGTAGCATTATCCACAATAGCCAAAAGGTGGAAGCAACCCAAGTGTCCATCAACAGATGAAAGGATAAGCAAAATGTGGTGTATGCGTCTATGTATGTCTATGTGTACATGTATATACAATAGTATATCATTAGTTACATTATATATAATTATGTTACCAAATATATATAATGGAATAATATTCAACCTTAAAAAGGAAGTAAATCATAACACATGCTACACATGCATGAACCTAAAGAACATTTGCTAAGTGAAATAAGCCATACAAAAACAATAAATACTGCCTGATTCCACTTAAATGAAGTACCCAAGGTAGTCAAATTCAGAGACAAGGAGTGGGAAGGAAGGAATGAGAAGTTAATGGGTACAGGATTTAAGACATTTGTTGTTTAGCTCCTAAGTTGTGTCCAACTCTTTGTGAGCCCATGGGCTGCAGCACACCAGGCTTCCCTGTCCTTTATTTTCTTCCAGTTTGCTCAAATTCATGTCCATTGAGTTGGCAATGCTATCTAACCATCTCATTCTCTGCCAGGCTCTTCTCCTTTGACCTTCAATCTTTCCCAGCATCAGGGTCTTTTTCAATGAGTTGGCTCTTTGCATCAGGTGGCCAAAGTATTAGAGCTTCAGCTTCAGCATCAATCCTTCCAATCAATATTCAGGATTGATTTCCTTTAGAATTGACTGATTTGATTTCCTTGCTGTCCAAGGGACTCTCAAAGTCTTCTTCAATACCACAATTCAAAAGCATCAATTCTCCGGTGCTCAGCCTTCTTTATGGTTCAGCTCTCACATCAGTACCTGACTACTGGAGAACAATAGCTTTGACTATACAGACCTTTGTTGGCAAAGTGATGTCTTTGCTTTTTAATATTTTGTCTAGGTTTGTCACAGCTTTCCTTGCAAAATCTGTCACTGCTCTTTTTTCCCCCCAGACATACAACATGAAAAGTTATGGAGATGAACAACGGTGATAGTAGCACAGTACTAGGAATGTACCTAAAACTACTAAAATGTAACTTAAAAATTAATAAGAAGGTAAATACTATATTGTGTGCATTTAACCACAAAAAAATTTTATTCCAGCTTTCTAAGTTAAATGATTCTTTAGTTAATAGTGTGTGTGTGCTTAATTATCAATCATGTCTGACTCTTTGTGACCCCATGGGTTGAAATTTTCCAGGCTTCTCTATACATAGAATTTTCCAGGTAAGAATACTGGAGTGAGTTTCCATTTCCTACTCCAGGGCATCTTCCCAATCCAGGGATCAAACCTGTGGTCTCCTGCATCTCCCACATTGCAGGCAGATTCTTTACCACTGCACCACTTGAGAAGCCCTTGGTAAATACTGATTCACCCTAATTTATCCATAATCATTTACCATCATTTCTGGAAAAATGTGCATTTTTCAACAAATTAGCAAAAGGAAATCAAGGTGGAAAATGTTCACCTTTTGGGATTTTTAAAATCATTGAAGAAGTAAAGAGAAAAAAAGAAAGGCTATAGCTATGATATGAAGAGATCTCTAAATTGAAGCAACCTGACAACTTTACAAGTCACAGAATAAGGGGAAGGAAAAACTAAATCCATTTGAGGTGGATACTAAATCCCTCATGTAGCTATATGATTGCACTTTACTGGTGGTAGAGGGCATATGGGAGTACCTTGTAAATCTGAATGATAGCTTGCAAAGGCAGTGTGGTATGTAGCCAGAAGGTGTGATTAGCATCACCTGAAAACTCAGGGCAGACCTACTGACTCAGATTGCTGGGCAATCTGCATGTGATTCAGATGTACAACAGTTAAGAGCCACTGTTCTAAACTACACTGTGTTTTGGTACCATTAAAGACTACTATTTTAAGTGCCAGGCAAAAGTTTTTGGCTCTGTCATCCATTTGTAACATTTTGATTAATTTTATTTTTCTTTCCTATGATTCCATTTCTCTTCCACTGTACAATAGTCAATATATCAAAGCAAGGTTGTGAGGAACAAACAAAGCATGTAAAGCACTTAGTATAATAAACATATTTACCCTAAGTGCAGGCTTACAAGTAAGAAGAAAATCATACTAAAGTGAAACTATAGCAACAAAACATGAGTAAATTCTAAGACTCTGGTAAAACACCTCTGTGATATTCTAAGCTAAGAAAAAAGTACTAGAACAACAACAATACTAAATCTATAGGGGAGTTCTCCCTATCTTATGTGGAGGCAGCAAGCACAGCTGTGGACATTTTACTCAACTTCCTTACCTCCTGTCAATGGAATCAACCAGCTCTTTACTCAGATCTCTCTAGGATAAAAGCGCTTCACAAGACTTATAAAATGTATGCCGGCAGTTGTGCTAGACAGTGTTCAAATGTGGATAACGAGTTCTTATTCTCATGAATGCTAAGATGATACCCTTAATTTCTTTATTAAGTTAACCACTAATAATGAAAAGGAAATCCCATTTGAGTATCTATAATGCCAGAAAATGAACATTTACTGCTGATTTTTCCAGCTTGCAGAAGTGAGTCGTTAATTAGTTCTTCCTTATTAGAAAAATGGGTCATATATTCTAATCAGCAAACACATGTGTACAATTATCCATTTACTTTCTTTCTTATTCACTAAAGTTGACCAAGTATAAGAATTTCTTGAAACTAGTGAACCACACCCATCCCACCCTGTGCCTGAGAAGCAATTAATGTGTAAGCACACAGGCACATGCTGCAGCAAGTAACAGTCATTTGTTCTTTTTGCTGTTAGAGCTGATGGAATGGCCAATAATTTTAATTTTTTTTTTTTTTTATTTAACTTAGTTTACTTTCAAGTTACCAAAATCTAGTTCCCCAAACATAATTACTCCAGTAGAGTTTACCTAAAGGTTCTTTTTTTTTCTTCTAATTTTATTTTATTTTTAAACTTTACATAATTGTATTAGTTTTGCCAAATATCAAAATTTTAATTTTTTAACGGTTTAGAATTTTTTCAAATTTTCCATATGCCTGCCTTATTTTCAACATATGAAAAATTTAAGCATAGGGCCTAATCTATAACAGAAAGTCAATAAATAGTTTATAAATAAATGAAAGTAACAATATAAATGTTCTAAACCTTGGTAAGTTTTTTTTTTTTTTAACTTGAAAAAAAATAAAAGCAGACAAAATTAACTGTGATTGTTTTATCAACAATTATCCTTGAAAGCAATTGAAAGGCTTTTATTTTTAATCATTAGTATTTTAAAATTAAGCATAACTCTAAAACTAGACTCTCATGACTTTAAATGATGGTGGACAAGGAGTAGTCCCATACAGACAGCGAAAAGTGAATATGGCTCTCGTGAAACGAGCTTTGTTTTGAATTCTTAGGTTCACTATTTATTAATAGGGAAACTCATGCAAAGAGTTGACTCATTGGAAAAGACTCTGATGCTGGGAGGGATTGGGGGCAGGAGGAGAAGGGGATGACAGAGGATGAGATGGCTGGATGGCATCACTGACTTGATGGACGTGAGTCTCAGTGAACTCCAGGAGTTGGTGATGGACAGGGAGGCCTGGTGTGCTGCAATTCATGGGGTCGCAAAGAGTCAGACATGACTGAGCGACTGATCTGATCTGATCTGGGAATGTTACTTAACTTCTTTCTCAATTTTTACAACTATAAAATGAGAATAATATGTCATGTTTCTAGGCTTGCTGTAAGAATAAAGGGAAAAACACAGGCACAACACCTCACATGTAGAAGACATGAAACACGGAGTAGTGGTATAATCATTCAGGTAAAGAAACATTATTCAAATAAGATAGGAGGCAAGCAGCCCCAAGTTTTCATACCTGTGTGTCTTATTTATGGCACATTTGTAACATACAATGTGTTTTAAAGGAAAAACTAGATTTTAAATCTAAGCATTTTCCACTTCTGAGGTGACTCAACAATATCTGAAGATCCCAAGCATTCAACCAATGTAGGTATGATTCCGAAAGGATCAATCACTCAAAACATCTCAAGAAGGTATTTCACTGTTTTTTAAAATTTTAGACTGAATATAATCAAACGTCTGCTAAAATGATTCCTTACAGTGATATATTTTGTCAATGGAAGCTTGTGTTAGTAAAAGTAGAAAGGACAGAAGAGCCAAAAGGATTTTACTAATGCACCAAAAGCAGGGGGAATAGAAGGAAGCTCCAGGGTAAAAACAATATAAAGAGTAGGGATAAATAACTGACTAATTCATTACATCATATGGTGATACCCAAAATGTGTTCGATTTCTAAAAGACTACATTCTATGACTTTAGTCCTATATACTATAAAGCTAAGAAAGAATCTTTCCCTGAAACAAATGAATCAAGACAACACTGTATATGCTCTGATATAGATGGTCCACAGATCTACTTTCTGGGATTTACCTTAGGGAAATATACATACATGTGCTAAAGAAAATATATAAAGGAGGTTCATTATCACACATTGATAATGTCCAGTAACAAAGAAACAAAAATAAAATGAGGTATAATCATACTTGGGATATCATATAGCACCCAAAAAGAATGAACAAGATTTATATCAGATCTGACCAAATTGAGTTTGACTCGAGAAAGCAGTCAAGTAACTAATCAATACATACAGTATGATACCACAACTGTAAAAAAAAGAAATCTGTATGGCTGTGGGGAGATGACAGCATGGAGTTGTGTCCTTGTCTGGAAGGATACATTTCAAGTATGTATTAGATGGGCAAAGAGGAATTTAGCTTTGTATCTAAAATTCTAAACTTTTAAAAGGAGGCAATATTTGTATATTACTTCTTAAATTAAACTCCTTTTTTAAAAAGTAGTTTGTGGTGTCTTTGAGCATAACTGTTAAGTCCTTTGTTTCACTAGCCAAATAAGATGTTTACGATTCAACTGTTGAACAATATCTGCAAAATTGTGACAACTGATGGTAGATAAAATGTTATGTTGTATAACAAGAATGTGTCATAGGGGGTATAACAAAATGTACCAAGGATTGACTTATTAAGAGGTTGTTCACTATTTTCTTTCAACAAGTTTAGAATTAGGAAACTCAGAACTCTGTTCCAAGTTAGGGACATGAGTACTAACAAGATAAAACCAAGTTAAAAGGCATCCTGAAAAATCACATTGACAAATAAATGGTCTCTTACCTCAAACAGTATTTTGAAATTAACTGATTTGACTACACTTTTGTTCATATTATTTCTACTTGTTCAATACTAAAAGAATGTGATACATTTCCTCCACTCTATCCAGGCATGTGGAAAGTTCAAGAAATAGAATACATGAACTAAAAAAGGAAGGAAGAAGTTCTTGAACACATCAATATTGAATCTGGCCAGAGACAGACCTTACGTTGGTGTTTATGGAATTAAAAACTAAAGGAATATCTTCTTAAGATATAAGGTGGTGGTAAAGTAAGGAAATGAGGCTGGGAAAGATTGAGGGCAGAAGGGGAAGAGGGCATAAGAGGATGAGATGACTGGATGGCATCACCGATGCAATGAATATGAACTTGGGCAAATTCCAGGAGATGGTGAGGGACAGCAAGGCCTGGCATGCTGCAGTCCATGGGGTCACACATGACTGGGCGACTGAACAACAAGAAGTAAGGAAAATAATTCATAGACTTCACTGAGCTGAGAGTTGTTTGGGTCTACTGCTGCTGCTGCTTTTTAGTCACTAAGTCATGTCCAGTTCTTTGACACTCCATGGATGTAGCCCACCCGGCTCCTCTGTCCATGGAATTTCTCAAGGCAAGAATACTGGAGTGGGTTGCCATTTCCTTCTCCAGGGGTCTTCCTGACCCAGGGATCAAATCCGCGTCTCCTACTTTGCAGGCAGATTCTTTATCACTGAGTCACCTGGGAAGTTTGTGACTATAAGTGACAAAAGTAGAGTACCTAACTATATTCTTTATTTCTACCAGGAAATATAGTAGAAACCATGCTGTCTGATACACTGATTATTAGGAAAATCATCATAAATTACATTCTTAAATAAAACATCATCACAAAACATAAATGTCATTCTGCAATCTTGTGATGTGGGTCAAGCCTTTTTCTGAGCATGTGTCAGTTAGCTAGTCTTGCAAAACCACAGATGTAGTTGTCTACAGTTTCCATAAAGAACAGTGGGAACTTAAATTGGTTATAGAATCTGATTTTAATGATTCTCTCCCAAATCTTTTAGATCCATCTTGTTGTTCAGTGGCTAAGTCTTGTCTGACTCTTTGCAATCCCATGGACTGCAGCATGCCAGGCTCCTCTGTCCTCTACTGTCTCCCAGAGTTTGCTCCAATTCATGTCCATTGCAATCCATAGATAGCAACTCTGGTGATGCTATCTAACCATCTCATCCTTTGCTACCCTCTTCTCCTTTTGTCTTAAGTCTTTCCCAGCATCAGGTGCTTTTCCAACAAGTCGGTTCTTCATATTAAGTGGCCAAAGTATTGCAGTGTCAGCTTCAACATCAATAGTTATAATGAATATTCAGTGTTGATTACCTTTAGGATTGACTAGTTTGATTTCCATATAGTCCAAGGAACTCTCAAGAGGCTTATCCAGCACCACAGTTGGAAAGCGTCAACTTAGATTCTCACTGAAATCTCTCTCCTTTTTTAATATTTTTCTTTCCTGAAATTTATGTAATAGTTGATTACATTGCATAATGACAGCAATCAGCACAATGGCATAAATCAGTTTGGGAACAAACCCAAGGACTTGGTAAACTGACAGCCCAACAGGTGGCAGCAGAAATAAAAGGCATCCCAGAAAGTCATTCACTGTCAGTGTAGTGTGATTCAGAGGTCTAAAGTGGTCAGGAGCCTGCCAGTTAACTGGGTAAGTGTGAGAAGTAGAACTGGTTTAGGAGATAATCTCCTACTACACCTTGTGGAAATGTTAGATTACATTTAATAATCACCAGATTCACTCTTCAGTCTGTAATGGGAAGGAATACAATAACCTACTGTTGTGTGTTAGTCACTCAGTCATGTCCATCTCTTTGTGACCCCATGGACTATTTAGCCTGCCAGGTTCTTCTGTCCAAGGAATTCTCTAGGCAAGAATACTGGAGTGGGTAACCATTCCCTTCTCCAAGGGATCTTCTCAACCCAGGGACTGAACCTGTGTCTTCTGTATTGCAGATGGATTCTTTACCATGTGAGTCACTAGGGAAGCCCTATGACCCAGGCTATTCTCACTTGATCAAGAGTGCTGGAGGAGAATCTTAAGAGTCCCATGGACTACAAGGAGATTAAACCAGTCAATTCTAAAGGAAATCAACCCTGAATATTTATTGGAAGGACTGATGCTGAAGGTCCAATACTTTGGCCACCTGACATGAACAACAGACTCAGAGAAGAACCTGATGCTGAGAAAGATTGAGGGCAGAAGGAGAAGGGAGCAGAAGAGGATGAGATGGTTGGATGGCATCACTGGCTCAAACGACATGAGTTTGAACAAACTCTGGGAGATGGTGAAAGACTGGGAAGCCTAGTGTGTTGCAGTCCAAGGGGTTGCAGAGTCGGATCTAACTTAGTGACTGGACAGCAACCACTGAGTAACCTCCCTGGGGCAGTACCAACTGTTAGAGATACAAATAATGAATTACACAGGCTTTTTCAACCTCATTTTGGGGTCCCCAATTTTTTTGTTGTGGGACTGTCCTATGCATTTGGAAGACTAAACATCCTACTATGAGTAATGCCAGTAGCATCTTCCCCAGCTGAGACAAATGACACTGTCTTCAGACATTGCTAAACTCCACTAGGGGGCAAACTTGCCCTGGTTGAGAATCACTGAGGTCAGGGTGAATGTGGAGCTTTCAGTTTCTAGTCAACTTTGTTGGGACTCTGTCTCCACACTGAGGATCTTTGTTGCCTTTTCTGAAATTCAGAGAAGTAACTTGTCAATGGCCAGGATCAGCCGTTCGTACGGTCAAAGGAAAAATGAAAACCTGAGTCCCTCATTCAAATGATTAAGAATTTCAAGGCAGGAATGAATAAGCAGACCATTAATCGAAGCACGGGGCCCTTCTGAGTGCAGGGCCCCAGACAACTGCAGAAGGAGCATATCCAGGAAACTAGCCCTGCTGATGGCACTTAGTCCTAGGCAGGGTAGGAATAATGACCTGGGATTCCTGGTGCTCTGTTTACTAAACAGAGTCATGTTCAGTTCAGTTCAGTTCAGTTGCTCAGTTGTGTCCGACTCTTTGAGACCCCATGAATCGCAGCACGCCAGGCCTCCCTGTCCATCACCAACTCCCAGAGTTTACTCAGACTCACATCCATCGAGTCAGTGATGCCATCCAGCCATCTCATCCTCTGTCGTCCCCTTCTCCTCCTGCCCCCGATCCCTCCCAGCATCAGAGTCTTTTAAGATCTATTATATCTCAATGAGTTTTGATATTGCAGGTCTCTAATTTCCCTTTATCACATTTGTGATTAATATGTCCATTATTTCACAAATACGTTGAATATAATAGCAAATTCACTTCTTGTCTCAATTTTTTTAGGAATCAGATGTTTTAACACAAACATACTAAATGAGATTGACAGTTCAAATTATAGGACCATGAAACCATTTGTGTTTTATTGGAAACAACCATGAGGAGCTCACAATATTTTATCAGTAGCATCTGTCTCCTGTCTTTGAAAGCTAGAGAAAATATTAATGATGTTCTTTTGCCATTTGGGAACAGACACTCTTTCTTCAGAATTTATCTTTGGCAATAGATTCATTCTTTAAATTAAGTGATTAGTGTTTTGACTCCAAGTGTGGAAATAAGGTTGTTTCCAGTATAATCAAGGGAGATATAACCACTTACTATAAAATGTCTGAATACGTGTTAATGAAAGATGTGATGCTTATGTTTTTCTATTGCATACGCATGACCACAATGAACCTAAAAATCTAGCTTTAATATCATCAGTTTGGCCTTACTTTAGGACATACTTGACATTACCTTTTTCTTTCCTTTGTCTTTTTCTAAATATTCTTCCAAATGTAAACAAACAAGGCAAAGGTATTTCTGCCACGGATAAGGTGGCTTTTGAAACACAGGTTAGTACATTGGTTCCCTAATGTTCAAAACAACAAATCATAATCTCTTGAACATGTGAATGAAATCAAATATTACCATTCCTGAATAGAAAGTGACATAGAAAGTCACGTTTCAGCTGCCAGAGATAGTGCACTTCTGAAACCAGGACTGAATGACAATGCTGTTAAAATCAAGTGCTAGGGAACGTTTGACAGAACATATCACTTCTAAATCTGTGCTTTCCAGTTTCTAAGTTCAAGGATGTTAGGAAAAAAATGTTCTCTAAAGATATTTCTATGATCCTTCAGGCATAAGGAGACACTAAAATTATATATTTAGTGGTAGATACAGAAAAAAAAGTTTTTAAAATTTGTATAATCAAAAGATACATATACATATGACATTAAGAAATTATTCTCAAAAATGTGTCAATGAAAAAATTAATCAACAATCTAATCAAGAAATGGAAATTTTTATTTGAGCCAAACTAAGAATTATAACCTGAAAGACAGTCTCTCAAAGAACTCTGAGAACCGTTTTGAAGAGGCAAGGGGGAGGGCAGTGTACATGTGATTTTGGTGAAGGAGCTACAACCAAGCACACATCTCTGCAGAAGGTCGTTGCTAGTCACTAGGAACAGACATCTAAGTTAATGGTTTGGGTGCTTTTATAGGTATGGGTGACACAAGAATCGGGTTCAATCAAATGTTCTTCCTAATGTAAGCAAACAAGGCATAGGTACTTTTGCCACAGATAAGGTGGCTTCTGAAACTCGTTAGTACATTGGTCCACTAACATTCAAAACAAAAAATCATAGTCTTTCAAACAAGTGAATGAAATCAAATTTTACCATTCCGGAACAGAAAGTGACATAGGAAGTCACACTTCAGCCAGAGACAGTGCACCTCCGAAACCAGACGTAGTCTGAATGACAATGCTCCTGAAAACATCTGAGGGGCAGTTCTATCACTTTTGCCTCATCCTGATCTTTGCCTGGAATTCCTTGCAGGTTATACTGTAGGTCAGCAACCGTAGTGATGAATAACTTGATTCTTGTAGAACTGGATGGCAGTCAACAATCCAGTTGGTAGTCAACAATCCCTTCCCTTACTGTCCTAATTTTTTTTTTTTTTTTTGGTCTTAATTTTGACCAAGGTTCGGGAGGCATTTTATGACCAACTTGTCTCACAGCTAGGAATTCTCATCCCTAGATCAGGGTTACACTGACAGGCCACTCACCATGCTATTAGTGGAACAGCCTCTGTTAACTGTAACCAAAAGCCTCTGGAGCACCTGCTTTACTAATCTGTTATGGTCCAGGGAATGGTTTCCTTTCATTTCTTCTTCCCTTTCCAAGAGTTACACAATTACATTTATTGATCTTATAGAACTATTTATTTGATCAATCATTTCAAATCACCTAAGCATCATTAAGAGCTTCCCAGGTGGCGCTGGTGATAAAGAACCTGCCCATCAATGAAGGAGATGTAAGACACACAGGTTTGATCCCTGGATTGGGAAGATCCCCTGGAGGAGGGCATGGCAACCCATTTCAGTATTCTTGCCTGGAAAATTCCATGAACAGAGGGGCCTGGAGGGCTACAGTCCATGGGGTCACAAAGAGTTGGACATAACTTTAGTGACTTAGCATACACAACCATCACTAATTTTATCTGAGACTCAGTCATACATTTAGTAATACAAGAAACAACAATCTTACAAAATAAGCAGAATATAAATAATATAGCTAGGAACAATAGTAGGTCATAAGCAAGTATTAAAACTAAGAACTTCCATTAGGTCCAGCACAGTATCTCTCCAAGCCATCTGACCAATCTGTTCTGCATTAACCACTATCTTTAAGGGAATTACATATTGGCATTGGATGTAAAGTTCACCAAAGATTTTGCATGTACAAGGTGAGTGGTGGGTCATCATGACCTTTTATATGATTGAGAAAGGAATGCTATCTTCTGGGGAGTTACACAGCTGCCTCCAGAAGAAGAAATACTGACCTTTATGTTTCAGCAAGTATTTTTGCTGTTGGGGATGTCTGGTTAAGGCATACTGCAGATGCACAATGTACTCTAACAAGCAGGGAGGAGGCAAAAATGGACAGAGAAAAAAATGTATGTTTAAGTTTTTCTTGTCTTTTCTCAAAATATGAAGTTTTATTTCATCAGAGGGTAGAACAAATCACTAAGTTCTAAATGATGAGAGAAAAAAATGAGCAGAAATGAACTATTTTCTACAAAGGCTGAATGAGCTCTAAAATTAACAACAGAGTAGCAAAGGGAAAGATTAATGTTAAGAGAAGAGAATCTTGTTTATCACCCTCTTATCCATGCCTAGAATGCTGTAGGCACTCAAAAAAATAAACAAAATTACCAAATCAATCAGTTGTCCCCTCCAATGATGACAGAAATAAGACAGGTGTTTTTCAAGAAAGACAATAGAATAAATTGGCATTTACTGGATTAGATTCTGACTTTCATTCCCTATATGAAACCTACTTTTAGAAATGCAAGAGGTGTACAAACATAATTATTTTTTAGCACACCCCTGGTTACTTTGTTGGTATGCTAACGTCAATAATAATAATTCTTTTACAGAATTTATAATATATCAAGCACTATCATTATAGCCTTATATATTAAACAATCAATATCCAAAATAATTATAACTGTCTACACAATACAAAACAAGAAACTGAAGCACAAAGAGGTCAACTAAATTGCCTAATGTTGCATAGTTGCAATTAAGACCCAGGTGTTCTACTTCTAGAGTCCATATTCTTAACCTTTTTACTACAGAAGTATAGAGAATTCTACAGTACAAAACGGTCTGATGAAAAGCATCACTTTCCTATCTTACTCAGAGTAACTATATCATTATTTTACAAAGTTAGGGGAAAATTAACATTTATATTGCTAATCAAATATAAAAAGTTGCCAAATTTTTTTTTTCAGTGTAGGTGTGGAGCTGAAGTTTTTGTTTTTGTTTTTGTTTTTACTATGGTCTATGGGCACCCCACTCCAGTACTCTTGCCTGGAAAATCCCATGGATGGAGGAGCCTGATGGGCTGCAGTCCATGGGGTCCCTGGGAGTCGGACACGACTGAGAGACTTCCCTTTCACTTTTCACTTTCATGCATTGGAGAAGGAAATGGCAACCCACTCCAGTATTCTTGCCTGGAGAATCCCAGGGATGGGGGAGCCTGATGGGCTGCCATCTATGGGGTCGCACAGAGTCGGACACAACTGAAGCGACTTAGCAGCAGCAGCAGCATGACTTCTTTTGCTTCTTTTAATCTATCTTTTAAACAGACTTTCCCAAACTCTCCGAAATGAAGTATAGCACAAATATGTACATTTTATTCTCAGTTCTAATCCAGAGGCCCTTGTGAATTGCCGTTTACTCTCTGAAAGGAACCACTAAACAAATACTGAGGCAACTCCAGAAGCCCCTGGTACTGACCAAGATGTACATCAGATGAGATCAGCAGGGCCTCCGAGTTGGTGTGTGCTCCCTCTCAGCCCAACTAGGCTTAAAAGTTCAGGATGCAGAACAAAAGAGAATACTATATGGGAATATGATTAAAGGAAATGTCTTCATTTTTTATGCTTAACCCTTATAAAATTAAGAAAACCGGTGAGTAGCTATGTCTTCCACACATTTATCTCTTTATAACTGCTACCTGTAGAGCCACTATTGATTTCCAGAGATTGTAAAGAAAGCAGCTCTCCATACATAAAACACTGAATGTATGACAAATATCAATGTTAGAAAACTTATAGATTCATGAAACTATGGCGAAGTACAGATCTGACTGACCAGAAGATTACAATAGATAAAACTGCTCATTCCACAATGAATAATTTCAAAAAGCTGTCTGAAATCTTTATATCTTGCTACTCCTTTGGTAGCATTATCTCCATTTTAAAGTTAAGAAAATCAAGTTTGGAGATGTAAAGTAACCTACCCAAGTTAGAAACATCACATCTAGACCTTGAAGGTACTCAAATCTGCCTTTTAACAAAGTTGATCCCACTATATAAGAATTCATTATACTAGATAAGCCACTCATACATTTTACATATATATTTTGTATGATGAGAATAAGTACATTATAATTTTACTGTGGGCATGTTATTTTGGGGTTTATTTCACTAATGTACTGGGCTCCCTGTGGCTCAGCTGGTAAAGAATCCGCCTGCAATGCTAGAGACCTGGGTTCAATCCCTGGGTTGGGAAGATCCTCTGGAGAAGGGAAAGGCTGCCCATTCCAGTATTCTGGCCTGGAGAATTCCATGCACTATATAGTCCATGTGGTTGCAAAGAGTTGGACACTACTGAGAGATTTTCACATTCATTTACTAATGTATAAAACACAGAATGAGGAATCTGCTTCCAACGAGCTCTTCTGTCTGCAACCCTGCAACAGAAGGCACTGTACATACTCTGTCTAGTTATGCCTCACAAAAATGGTGTAGTACAGACGTCACCTGATTTTAAACCCAAAGAGATTCAATAATTAGAAAGGAAATTAAGTATCTTGCACATGTTTACACAAACAGCAATTGGTCAAGTTTATATTTAAACAAAATCATAAAATTTCAGAAGAAATAAAGAAGTACAGTCTATTGAGACATAAATGTTGATATATATCTAGAAGATATCTATACTCAAATATTATATAACTCCTGTGTCCTTGTTTAGATGTTTAATTTTATCTAGTAGATTATAAAAGCTCCAGGTAGTAAACTGATAAACATGTGTCAAATAATGAATGAGTATGTATGTCTGGCTCAGAGATAAAGTGTTAATTACACTCATTCAGTTTACAAAGACATTCTTAAATTATCACCTTCCTATACAAAACATAAGCTATATTGACCTAGTCACTCATTCAGTTTACAAAGACATTCTTAAATTATCACCTTCCTATACAAAACATAAGCTATATTGACCTAGTCAAATTTTGTCTCTTAGACCTCAATATGCTTATCTTTTTATCTCTTAGACCACCCAAGTGAATTAGAATACTTTGTAAAATTACTAAGATATAGTTCACATTATCATAATTTTTGCCATTAAAAAGTATCCAGTTCAGTGGATTTAGTCTATTCAGCAAAATCAGCACTAATTCTAGAATATTTTCATTATCCATAAAAGAAATACCATACCCAACAGTTATCACTCCCCATTAAAGCCCTGGTCAATCACAAATCTACTGATTCACTTATTCTGGACTCTTATCTAAATGGTATCATACAACATGCGGATGTTATATGCCTTTTTTCCACTAAATATAACCTTTTCACAGTTCATATATGATCTGTTGAACCACATACCACATAACTTTTTCAGGACTGAAAAATAGTCGACTGCATTGATATACCACAGTTCATTTATCCAATCATCAGCTGATGGGCATTTGGTTTATTTTCATTTTTTGTACTATGCTGCTATGAACATTTTGTGTACAAGTTTTTGTATGAACACATGCTCTTAATTCTCTTGGGTATATATCTGGAGTTTGGAAGGAGGGTAAAGAATCCGCCTACAATGTGGGAGACCTGGGTTTGATCCCTGGGTTGGGAAGATGCCCTGGAGTAGGGCATGGCAACCCACTCCAGTATTCTTGCCTGAAGAATCCCCATGGACAGATGAGTTTTGCAGGCTACAGTTCATGGGATTGCAAAGAGTTGGACATGACTGAGCAACTAAGCATAGCACAGGAGTGTATGGGGTTCCATTTTCCCCACATCCCATCAACACTCCTATTTTTCATCTTTTAAATTATGGCTATCCTGGTGGTGTAGAGGTAGAGTAGTATGTCTCACTGGTTTTGATTGAATATTGACATCTTAAGAATCAGTAAACTAAAATGGACAGAAATGGGTGTATTTAACTTGGATGACCACTGTATCTACTACTGTGGGCAAGAATCCCTTAGAAGAAATGGAGTAGCTTCCATAGTCAACAAAAGAGTTAGAAATGCAGTACTTAGGTGGAGTCTCAAAAATGCCAGAATGATTGTGGTTCATTTCCAAGGCACATCATTCAACTTCACAGTAATCCAACTCTATGTCCCAGTGACTGAAATTGAAACTGACTGGTTCTATGAAGACATACACCACCTTCTAGAATTAACACCAAAAAAGATGTCCTTTTCATCGCAGGGGACTGGAGATACTGGGGAAAACGGGCAAGTTTGGCCTTGGGAGTTCAAAAAGAAGGAGAGCACAGGGCCAAGTTTTGTCAAGACAACACGCTGGCCATAGTAAATATCCTTTTTCAACAACACAAGAGGTGATTCTACACATGGACATCACCAGATGGACAATACTGAAATCAGACTGATTATGTTCTTTGCAGTCAAAGATGGAAAAGTTCTATATAATCAGCAAAAACAAGACATGGAGCTGACTGTACCTCAGATTATCAGCTCCTTATTACAAAAGTCAGGCTTAAACTGAAGAAAGTAGGGAAAACCACTATGCCATTCAGGTATGACCTAAATCAAATCCCTTTTGATTTTATTGTAGAGCTGTAGATATGGTAGATAGAGTGCCTGGTATGGTAGAAGAACTATGGACAGAGGTTCAAGGGATTAGATCTGGTAGGCAGAGTGTCTGAAGAAGTATGGACAGAGGTTGATAACATTGTACAGGAGGCGGTGAACAAAACCATCCTCAAGAAAAAGAGATGCAAGAAGGCAAAGTGGTTCTCTGAGGAGGCTTTACAAATAGCTGAGGAAAGAAGAGAAGTGAAAGCCAAGGGACAAAGGGAAAGATATACCCAACTGAATGCAGAGTTCCAGAGAATAGCAAGAAGAGATAAGAAAGCCTTCTTAAATAAACAATGCAAAGAAGTAGAGGAAATCATAGAATGGGAAAGACTACAGATCCCTTCAAGAAAACTGGAGATATCAAGGGAACATTTTATGTAAGGATGCGTACAATAAAGTACAGAAAAGGTAAGGACCTAAGCGAAGCAGAAGAGATTAAGAAGAGGTGGCAAGAATACACAGAAGAACTATACAAAAAAGGTCTTAATGACCCAGATAACCATGATGGTATGGTTATTCACCTAAAGCCAGACATCTGGAATGTGAAGTAAAGTGAGCCTTAGGAAGCATTATTACAAACAAAGCTAGTGGAGGTAATGGAATTCCAGCTGAGCTATTTCATACCCTAAAAGATGATACTGTTAAAGTCCTGAACTCAATATGTCAGCAAATTTGGAAAACTCAGCAGCGGCCACAGGATTGTAAAAAGTAAGTTTTCATTCCAATCCCAAAGAAAAGCAATGCCAAAGAATGTTCAAACTACGCACAATTGTGTTCATTTTACATGACAGCAAGGTTATGCTCAAAATCCTTCAAGCTAGGCTTCAGCAGTATGCGAACCAAGAACTTCCAGATATACAATCTGGGTTTCAAAGAGGCAGAAGAACCAGAGATCAAATTACCAACATTCGCTGGATCGTGGAAAAAGCAAGGGAGTTTCAGAAAAACATCTGTTTCATTGACTATGCTAAAGCCTTTGTCTGTGTGGATGACAACAAACTGGGAAATTCTTAGAGATGTGAGCACCAGATCATCTTATCTGTCTCCTAAGAAATCTATAAAGGGTCAAGAAGCAACAGTTAGAACTGGACATGGAACAACTGACTGGTTGAAAACTGGGAAAGGAGTACAACAAGCTGTATAGTGTCACCCTCCTTATTTAACTTCTATGCAGAGTACATCATGGGAAATGCCAGGTTGGATCAATCACAAGCTGGAATCAAGATTGCTAGGAGAAATATCTACAACCTCAGATATGCAGATGATACCATTCTAATAGCAGAAAGTGAAAAGCAACTCAAGAATCTCTTGATTAGGGTGAAAGAAGAGAGTGAAAAAGCTAGCTTGAAACTCAACATTAAAAAACTAAGATCATGGCATCCAGTCCCATCACTTCATGTCAAATAGAAGTGGAAATGTGGGAAGAGTGACAGATTTTATTTTCTTGGGCTCCAAAATCACTGTGGACCATGACTGTAGCCATGAAATTAAAAGACACTTGCTCCTTAAAAAGAAAAAAAAAGTTATGACAAACCTAGACATCCTATTAAAAAGCAGAGGTATCACTTTGCCTACAAAGGTGCATATAGTCAGTTATAATTTTTCCAGTAGTCACATACAGATGTAAGAGTTGGTCCCTAAAGAAGGCTGAGCACTGAAGAACTGATCCTTTCATATTGTGCTGCTGGAGAAGACTCTTGAGAGTCCCTTGGACTGCAAGGAGATCAAACCAGTCAATTCTAAAGGAAATCAACCTTGAATATTCATTGGGACTACAGATGCTGAAGCTGAAGCTCCAGTACTTTAGCTCCTTGATGCAAAGAGTCGACTCACTGGAAAAAGCCTTGATGCTGGGAAAGATTGAAGGCAAAAGTAGAAAGGGGTGGCAGAGGATAAGATAGATAGATACCATCAATGACTCAATGGACATGAATTTGAGCAAACTCTGGGAATGACTGGAGGAAGAGGGGCCTGGCATGCTACAGTGTATGTGGTTGCAAAGAGTCAGACATGACTTAGCAACTGAATAACAATTCATTAGGCATTCTAGATACCAGAGCCTTACCAGATACATGATTTGCAAATGTTTTCTCTATTCTGTAGATTGTCTTTTTTAATCTTTTAAATAGTGTCCTCTGACACATAAATGTTTTAAATTTTGGTGATGCTTAATTCATCTATTTTTTTGCCACCTGTATTTGTGGTATCATATTTAAGACATCATTGCTCCACACAGTATCTTGAAGATTAGATTTTCCTCTGTGTTTTCTTCTAAAAATATTACATTTCGCTCCTAAGTAAAGGTCTTTGATCTTTTTTTTTAGCTCATTTTTGTACATGGTATAAAGTAACTGTCCAACTTCATTCTTCTGTTTGTAGATACACAACTGTAACAGTACCATTTGTTGAAAAGACTGTTCCTTCCCCCTTGAATAATCTTGGAACCCTCGTTTATAGCACTAAGCTATTAGAAGAAAATGAAAGATAGAAAGCTGTCCTCATGTGGCTTACATTCTTTGCTTTCTTTTTTCTCAGTAACAGAGGTGATGCTGATGTTTAAAACTGCATCTTCCTAAAAGTTGTTTCTAGCTCTGTTGTAAAATTATATCCTCATTCATGTAACAAAATTGGGTACCTATCAAATGTCAAACTCTATTTTCACTGCTAAGATTGCATAGATCCTCCTATCTAATGGAGTCCCTTCTCAGAGCAAGTCATTAACACCAAGATCTTAATAATGAGTGAGATCTCTGGCTAGTGTTCCTAGGCAGCTTACTATTTCACTTGACAGGCAGAGCTGCTCATTACCTTTTGTCCTTAGAATAAACTAATGGCAATCATATTTCTGGTTTCCATATAATTTAGCATTCTATTTCTTATTCTTTTACAGGCACATATTTTTGCCTTTCAATGCCTAGTTGGAGAATCACTCCTCCCTGGTTCTCATTCCATGTTGTTTGGAATGAGTATGTCTAATGAGTCACCACAAATCCTAATCACAGTGACTAGTTCAGGGGTGGATACGTGAAGAGGACAGGGCAATAAGAGCCATCTCTGAAATTTTTGTGGGAGGCACTGGGGAGAACATTAGTGTTGCTAAGTAGCAACATTTAAGGTCAAAACTAAAATCTGTAATAGCCATTTTTGCCAGCATATGGGGAAAGCACAGCTGGGAATAGAGCCAATGTATTATTAATGTACACACACAAGAGGGAAGTTTAAACCTAAGCTACATTAGGTTATATTACTCCTCCTTTATAACTTTAAGCTACTTTGAGCTGTGTTTCCAAAACATAACACAAAAGTGTCCTGACTAATGTATCCTCCTAAAATTAAATGCCTCATTCAAATAATTACTGACCTGAAGGCACTTTCCCTAAGTTCTATAAATAATATGGTGAATAATGATTTAAGACCATTTCTATGATCTGTCCCTCAACCACCTTCAAAACTCATTTCCTACTATTCTCCCACTCCACACCATAAGCACTGACTTCCTTAAACTTAGCAAATTCGATTCCTCCCCAGGGATGTTCTTAATGATCAATGACCAGTAGGTCTCTCTCCCAGACCACTCTTCCTGGAGACAAGTGTATGGCTGGCTCTCTCACTTCTTCAGGACTGTTCAGAGGTCACCTTGTCAAAAAGACCACTCTTCCCCTTTCTAACCCACAGGCTGCTAAAACTGTCTCCTCCATAGAATTTACATTTCCATAACACAGTCACCCCTCCATAGTATACTATATACTTTTTTTTTTTAACTTTACAATATTGTATTAGTTTTGCCAAATATCGAAATGAATCCGCCACAGGTATACCCGGGTTCCCCATCCTGAACCCTCCACCCTCCTCCCTCCCCTACCCTCCCTCTGGGTTGTCCCAGTGCACCAGCCCCAAGCATCCAGTACTGTGCATCGAACCTGGACTGGCGACTCGTTTCACACATGATATTATACATGTTTCAACCCACCCTCTCCCTCTCCCACAGAGTCCATAAGACTGATCTATACATTGGTGTCTCTTTTGCTGTCTCGTACACAGGGTTATTGTTACCATCTTTCTAAATTCCATATATATGCGTTAGTATACTGTATTGGTGTTTTTCTTTCTGGCTTACTTCACTCTGTATAATAGGTTCCAGTTTCATCCATCTCATTAGAACTGATTCAAATGTATTCTTTTTAATGGCTGAGTAATACTCCATTGTGTATATGTACCACTGCTTTCTTATCCATTCATCTGCTGATGGGCATCTAAGTTGCTTCCATGTCCTGGCTATTATAAACAGTGCTGCAATGAATATTGGGGTACACGTGTCTCTTTCCCTTCTGGTTTCCTCAGTGTGTATGCCCAGCAGTGGGATTGCTGGATCACAAGGCAGTTCTATTTCCAGTTTTTTAAGGAATCTCCACACTGTTCTCCATAGTGGCTGTACTAGTTTGCATTCCCACCAACAGTGTAAGAGGCTTCCCTTTTCTCCACACCCTCTCCAGCATTTATTGCTTGTAGACTTATGGACTGCAGCCATTCTGACTGGTGTGAAATGGTACCTCATAGTGCTTTTGATTTGCATTTCTCTGATAATAAGTGATGTTGAGCATCTTTTCATGTGTTTGTTAGCCATCTGTATGTCTTCTTTGGAGAAATGTCTATTTAGTTCTTTGGCCCATTTTTTGAATGGGTCATTTATTTTTCAGAAATTGAGCTGTAAGGAGTTGCTTGTATATTTTTGAGATTAGTTGTTTGTCAGTTGCATCATTTGCTATTATTTTCTCCCATTCTGAAGGCTGTCTTTTCACCTTGCTTATAGTTTCCTTTGTTGTGCAGAAGCTTTTAAGTTTAATTAGGTCCCATTTGTTTATTTTTGCTTTTATCTCCAATATTCTGGGAGGTGGGTCATAGAGGATCCTGCTGTGATGTATGTCGGAGAGTGTTTTGCCTATGTTCTCCTCTAGGAGTTTTATAGTTTCTGGTCTTACGTTGAGATCTCTAATCCATTTTGAGTTTGTTTTTGTGTATGGTGTTAGAAAGTGTTCTAGTTTCATTCTTTCACAAGTGGTTGACCAGTTTTCCCAGCACCACTTGTTAAAGACATTGTCTTTAATCCATTGTATATTCTTGCCTCCTTTGTCAAAGATAAGGTGTCCATATGTGCGTGGATTTATCTCTGGGCTTTCTATTTTGTTCCATTGATCTATATTTCTGTCTTTGTGCCAGTACCATACTGTCTTGATAACTGTGGCTTTGTAATAGAGCCTGAAGTCAGGTAGGTTGATTCCTCCAGTTCCATTCTTCTTTCTCAAGATTGCTTTGGCTATTCGAGGTTTTTTGTATTTCTATACGAATTGTGAAATTATTTGTTCTAGCTCTGCGAAGAATACCGTTGGTAACTTGATAGGGATTGCATTGAATCTATAAAATGCTTTGGGTAGTATACTCATTTTCACTATATTGATTCTTCCAATCCATGAACATGGTATATTTCTCCATCTATTAGTGTCCTCTTTGATTTCTTTCACCAGTGTTTTATAGTTTTCTATATATAGGTCTTTGGTTTCTTTAGGTAGATATATTCCTAAGTATTTTATTCTTTCCATTGCAATGGTGAATGGAATTGTTTCCTTAATTTCTCTTTCTGTTTTCTCATGATTAGTGTATAGGAATGCAAGGGATTTCTGTGTGTTGATTTTATATCCTGCAACTTTACTATTATCATTGATTAGTTCTAGTAATTTTCTGGGGGAGTCTTTAGGGTTTTCTATGTAGAGGATCATGTCATCTGCAAACAATGAGAGTTTTACTTCTTCTTTTCCAATTTGGATTCCTTTTATTTCTTTTTCTGCTCTGATTGCTGTGGCCAAAACTTCCAAAACTATGTTGAATAGTAATGGTGAAAGTGGGCACCCTTGTCTTGTTCCTGACTTTAGAGGAAATGCTTTCAATTTTTCACCATTGAGGATAATGTTTGCTGTGGGTTTGTCATATATAGCTTTTATTATGTTGAGGTATGTTCCTTCTATTCCTGCTTTCTGGAGAGTTCTTATCATAAATGGATGTTGAATTTTGTCAAAGGCTTTCTCTGCATCTATTGAGATAATCATATGGTTTTTGTTTTTCAATTTGTTAATGTTGTGTATAACATTGATTGATTTGCGGATATTGAAGAATCCTTGCATCCCTGGGATAAAGCCCACTTGGTCATGGTGTATGATCTTTTTAATGTGTTGTTGGATTCTGATTGCTAGAATTTTGTTAAGGATTTTTGCATCTATGTTCATCAGTGATATTGGCCTGTAGTTTTCTTTTTTTGTGGCATCTTTGTCAGGTTTTGGTATTAGGGTGATGGTGGCCTCATAGAATGAGTTTGGAAGTTTACCTTCCTCTGCAATGTTCTGGAAGAGTTTGAGCAGGATAGGTGTTAGCTCTTCTCTAAATTTTTGGTAGAATTCAGCTGTGAAGCCGTCTGGATCTGGGCTTTTGTTTGCTGGAAGATTTTTGATTACAGTTTCAATTTCCGTGCTTGTGATGGGTCTGTTAAGATTTTCTATTTCTTCCTAGTCCAGTTTTGGAAAGTTGTACTTTTCTAAGACTTTGTCCATTTCTTCCACGTTGTCCATTTTATTGGCATATAATTGTTGATAGTAGTCTCTTATGATCCTTTGTATTTGTGTGTTGTCTGTTGTGATCTCTCCATTTTCATTTCTAATTTTATTGATTTGATTTTTCTCCCTTTGTTTCTTGATGAGTCTGGCTAATGGTTTGTCAGTTTTATTTACCCTTTCAAAGAACCAGCTTTTGGCTTTGTTGATTTTTGCTATGGTCTCTTTTGTTTCTTTTGCATTTATTTCTGCCCTAATTTTTAAGATTTCTTTCCTTCTACTAACCCTGTACTATATACTTCTTTATTGTCTGCATTCCTTCACCAGAATGTTGATCCATGAAGGCAGAGTCTGTGTTGTGATCACTGCCATAATCTTAGCAGTCAGAACAGAGTATGGTATTTGGCAGGTGCCCAATTCTTGTTAAATTAACACATTAATGAGTGTAATGAAGTTCTGCTGCCAATGGATATGCAAGTTTGCCCCTTACTATAGGTCCTGTTCTAATTTTACCATATCTTCAAACTTTAAAATACACAGGAAATAGCAAAGTTAAGTGTGCTTCCCTGGTGGCTCAACAGTAAATAATCTGCCTGCCAATGCAGGAGACACAGTACAATCCCTGGGTTAGGAAGATCCCCTAGAGAAGGAAAGAGCATGGACAGATCCCCATGGACAGATGAGCCTGGCGGGCCAAAGTCCATGGGGTCACAAGAGTTGGACACAACTTAGTGACTAAATAACAACAACAAGCAAAGTAAGTATGAAAGATTCACCACTTCTTTATAGAAATTCATCAGAAATTTAACATCATATATATTTTAGTAAACTGGATGTGTGAGATAATTGTTGCCTATTTGTGGACCACTACTTCCTTTTGGAAAATCAATGTATGTCCTAAACTCTCTCAAGTTTTCAAGGGATAATGAAATGTAATAAAGAAACCATCCTTTCTTACTTACTTAAAGCCTTTTGATTCGTTGACTAAACATTCTCCATTGTTTAAAGAATCATTAAAAGAAACAAAAATATATCACAAAATAGACTACCCTCACTGGTATAACTGAAACCATGCAAACTGCATTCTGAATCAATGCATTTGTGTTCTTCAAAGGGCTACATAAGTGTAATATTAACAGATGAGATTACTGAAAGCTTTATATGATTTAAAAGAATTTTATCTGATTCTCCTGTGTATTACTGTGTTCACAGCAATCCCACAGTCATCACCCCCATCTCTATTAGTATTTTTGTGATCTCTCTTTGGAATAGTCCCCCTTACCTCTACAGAACATTTCAATATTATTGACAATAGGTGGCAGTTTCTTCTTTACTTATTTTGTAAGTGGCTGTTTCTTTTAGTTCTAAATAAGGTCCATCACAATAGGGACCTTGTCTATTTTATTCAGCATGACAAGCTATAGAGTATGGCTGTTAAGAGAGACAATTACTTAGAACATTCTTGGCTTTCCTGTGATCTTCAGCAAATTACTTAACCGCACTGAGTCTGTTTCTTCATCTGTGAAATGCAGATCCCACTGGCATTTACCTCTGTTGCTGTGATAATTATACTGGTTAGATACATAATGGACTTATAATGATTGGCTCATACAAAGTGCTCAAGAAATATTAGCCATCATTATTACAAAAGCCTGTAAACTGGCACCTAGCACAGCCTGACACATGGTAAGTAGTCAAAGGATGCCTGTGGATAAACAAATTATTCTAGCCTTATAAAACTCTCAGTTCTTCTTCTTCTCTTTCTTTTTCCTTTGGTTGTGGTGGGCCTTCACTACTGCACGCAAGCTTTCTCTAGTTGTGGCAAACAGGGTCCACTCTTCATTGCAGTTCCGGGGCTTCTCACTGTGGTGTCATCTCTGGTTGTGGAGCACAGGCTTCAGATGTGAGAACATCAGCAGTTGTGGCTTAAGGCCTCTAAAGTGTGGGCTCAGTAGTTGTGGTGCATGGGCTTAGGTGCTCTGAGGCAGGTGGGATGTTCCCAGACCAGGGATCAAACCTGTGTCCCTTGCACTGCAAGGCAGATTCTTAACCACTGAGTCACCAGGGAAGCCCCAAACTCGACTTTTTAACTATCTCTCTTCTATTATTTCTGAAGGAAATGACAACCCACTCCAGTATTCTTGCCTGGAGAATTTCATGGACAGAAGAGCCTGGTGGACTACAGTCCATGGGATTGCAAAGAGTCATATAGAAATGAGCAACTAACACTTCTATTATAATTGACAGTCAATAAATAAAGGTTAATCAACTGTTTCCTTAAAAAAATGATCAGAAAAAGTTTGAACAATTATCTTTGGGAACTCCTTTTAAGAGAAAAGAGTTTCATTTTGTTCAGCTCCAACTACTAAAATGGTGTGATAATATGTTACAGTTCAAGAAAAACTGTCAATGAAATTGAATAGCCTGTGTTTCTTTATAAACAAATACACTCTGTATATAAAATTATAATACAACAAATACTTTTAAAAGCAAATCTCAAAGCATGAAAACAGCACTTTTCTTATCATCATAAAAAAATTTTAATGACTGATTAAGAAGGTGTCAATAAACTATAACCCATAGGCAAAATTTGGGCAGCTCCCTATTTTTATAAATAGTAAAATAAAAAAGAGGTACAAAATAATAAGCTTTTGTGTTTTGTTGCACAAGCCACACTCATTCCTTCACAGTTTGTCTCTGGTTGCATTCATGTTGCAATAGCAGGTTGAGCAGTTTCGACAGAAATGATGTGGCCACAAAGCCAAGTATTTACTATCTGGCCCTTACAGAGAAAGTTCAGGACTTCTGTAATAAGGCATCAAAATAAAAGTTATTCTACAACCAATGAGAACACTGCCAAACCTATCATATTAAACACATTAAAATATCCCTATAAGTGAAAGCGAAGTCACTCAGTCATGTCCAACTTTGCAGCCTCATGGACTGCTCCTCTGTCCATGGGATTTTCCAGGCAATAATACTGGAGTGGGTTGTTGTTTCCTTCTCCAGGGGATATCCCTATACTACCTTTTAAAATTTATTTCTTTCAGATGAAACATGATTTTTTCAAATTTGTAGACTTCCTACACTTGTACAACCCAATAAAAACAATATCAGCATCTACTAGACTACGCAGAAAGAAATACCTAAGTACTTCTATTTCAGTCTTTCTCAACAACTTTCCAAATGTCAGTGATGATGGATCAGGTTAAGGCCTTCTTAGCACAGAAAATCTTGACCATGTTACTAGTTTTCAAATGTAATATACTTTTTAGTGTGGGGCAATATTTACAATTTCTTTGCAGGAAGCACTGGTTGGATCAAATAGTGAAGCTCAGGAACTCTACCCAGACAGTCTCCCCACCTCTAGTCATCACTCTCCACCCTGAGAGTCAGGAGGCTCCACTCAGTCAATGAAGGTGGCATCTTCCAAGGTGCCATCTTCCTTTTAATGATGACAAAGTCTTGGCTCTAGTGAAATAAGCTGGAAAGATAAACTAAACCCAGATTTTAAAGAAAGTTTATTAACATATCGTGGAATTTGCTTCTGAGGAGAGGGATGTGATGTTGTGTATGTGTTGGGATGATAACCCTTGGAGGCCTCTGAGAAAGTGAATGAAGAGGGTGAATGAGAAAGTAAATGAAAGTGAATGCCAGAAGCAAGAAGACCAGCAGAAGCCACTGGTACCTGACACCCAGAGATGAACAGCAGAAACCAACTCAGGCAATGACATCGAGAGTGGAAATGAGGGAACTGAAGAAAAACATGCTCTCAAAGTGAAAGCAACTCAAGTAAATTATTTGCCAACTGATTCTGAGAGCTGTCTCATTCATATTTTTGAGGTTGGTTTCTACTTTTTTCCTTCAGAAAAGGAAGACAAACTTAAGGAAGTTATAACAAGGCCTCATCTCTTTTTTCAGCATATACATCCAAACCGCATAGTGCAGAGGCGGCATGAGATGAACAATTAGCCCACTGGACTAAGGAGAGGCTTGAGAGGTGGTGAGGTAGGGCTCAGATCCTGCCTCGTTCACTTCCCAGCTGTTTGACTGTGACAGCGGTCCATTTCCTCAATACAATATGGATGATAATGTCTAAACTGTAGGACTGTTTTAAAATCAGAGAATGGTGTGTGTGTGCACGCACACATGCATGAAACATTTACAGAACCCAGCATTCAGTAAACAGTTATCGCTACTGTCATTTTCACATTACTATTGTTTAAATATGAATAATGAGTAAGACAGCACTAAAAATCATCTTTGCTTTTATATAAACCTGGTTTTAAAAGTCTCTAGGTCTCCTTCATCCCCTAGAAAGAGCATTTATTAGATTCTACCTTTTTAAAAAGGTATTTTGAAGATTTATTTTATTCTAAGACATCCAGTGGAATCATTTTCTAGGAACTATCTTGAAAAAAAATCGGGGAGGAAAACACTATACTCAAAGTGTGAAGACAATTCTACAACAATTTTTTATTGGCATAGCTTCATAAATGTAGTATTTTTCTCCTCAGTCTATCCTGCCAAACACATATCTCCTTATCGAATACATTTCAAGTAATTTAAATGCAGATGGTAAGTCAACTGAAATGTATGTATCTATGGTAAGTGTTCACTAAGACTAAAAATTAAACAATTTGTTAAATTAAAAATTTTAAATTAGTTAAATTTAGCAGATTAAAAATCACCCTCATGAGTGTTTATAAGGCTTGATGTAAAGTGGTAAAAGGAGGAGAAAATTAACGTGTGACCACTCTATCTGCCAGTGCAAACTAAATTTAAAACATTAGAAAAATTTAAGAGTAATTCCTTGGATCTTTGAGAAACATTTGAGATGATCTCTTCTGACATTTGTAAATAGGCAAGTTTCTTCAGATAGTACACAACATGGTTATTAATACTGTGATGGATCTGACAGCCCATCAGTGGAACTGTCCTGTTATCACTACAAAGTCCCAACATTCAAGAGTAGCTCAAATGCCTTTCTTTTTCAGATGAAGAAAATTGCATTTTCTTCAGGATATTCCTCTAACCTTCTCCAAACACTAGGTAACCTTTAAAGGGCACAACAGTTTGTCTTTTCTCAAGGAAAGAAATCTCCAGACCATGGTTTTATTTACAAAGCAGACTATCATTTGTGCTGAATGATGGATTTAGTGTTAAGTTGGAAATGAACTTCCCTGAAGCAGCAACTCAAGAACTACATTCCTTTTGAAATGTACTTTGCTGGGTTTTCTCCTCCTATCTGTATTAAATACAGAAAAACTTTATAATGTGTTAGAATAAAAAAAAAAAAAATTTGACACAAGCAAAACATCCTAAGCCTGGATTTTTCTATGAGATGGATTCAGAAAACTAAGATCATGGCATCTGGTCCCATCACTTCATGGGAAATAGATGGGGAAACAGTGGAAACAGTGTCAGACTTTATTTTGGGGGGCTCCAAAATCACTGCAGATGGTGACTGCAGCCATGAA
The DNA here is from genome assembly GCF_029378745.1 of Bos indicus. Lineage (NCBI taxonomy): Eukaryota > Metazoa > Chordata > Mammalia > Artiodactyla > Bovidae > Bos > Bos indicus. The sequence continues at coordinate 41,072,834 of NC_091764.1, read as the reverse complement.
ATTAAAAGACGCTTACTCCTTGGAATGAAAGTTACGACCAACCTGGATGGCAATATTCAAAAGCAGAGACATTACTTTGCCAACAAAGGTTCATCTAGTCAAGGCTATGGTTTTTCCAGTGGTCATGTATGGATGTGAAAGTTGAACTGTGAAGAAAGCTGAGTGCCGAAGAATTGATGCTTTTGAACTGCGGTGTTGAAGAAGACTCTTGAGAGTCCCTTGGACTGCAAGGAGATCCAACCAGTCCATCCTAAAGGAGATCAGTCCTGGGTGTTCTTTGGAAGGAATGGTACTAAAGCTGAAACTCCAGTACTTTGGCCACCTCATGTGAAGAGTTGACTCATTGGAAAAGACTTTGATACTGGGAAGGATTGGGGGCAGGAGGAGAAGGGGACGACAGAGGATGAGATGGCTGGATGGCATCACCGACTCGATAGACAAGAGTCTGGGTGAACTGCGAGAGTGGTGATGGACAGGGAGGCCTGGCGTGCTGCGATTCATGGGGTCGCAGAGAGTTGGACACGACTGAGCGACTGAACTAAACTGAACTAGCAAGAAAGCAGAAGGATGAACCATCAACTATCAACTTTCTGAAACAATCTGAATTTTCAATATTAACCAGTAAAAATGGCTTGAAAGGCTATAAGTAATCTGAAAAGTACTTCCTTTTTCAGTGATTTACAGAGCAGAAAAAATTCTCAATGTTGTTGTTTATCTCTTTGTAAGAGGAGAGTCAGTGACATTTTAATGTGAAACCTAAGAACTATTTCAATTTTGCTTATGATTTTAAAGGTTCTCTGGGGTCAAAGCAACTTTTATTTAAAGACATGTTGAACTAAATAGCAGTTCTTTTGAATAAGTCATGATGCCTAAGAAAATAAGTTTAACTAAAAACTGAATAGAATTATATATTCTTTTAACAATCCTTCAGCTTACAGCTTGTTAACACAAAGATAGAGAATTAAAGTAGCTTTTCACTTAACCTTTTATTTTAATCTACCGTTTACCATAGGAGATAGATATATAACAGCCTCACAGTTGAAAATCTGGGTAATTTTGCAACAATTTCAAGAATATTAGCTATAGAAACATTTTCTTTTCCTACATATGGAAAATTGGTTGTCCATCTTGCTGAGAAACAATTTGTTAATATCTATTTCAAAATTATCCAGTAAATAGCACATATGCATTACTTTCAGTCAGGAAACACTACTATCACACAAAGAAAATATAAGCAAAACTACCAGAAATATTTGGAAAAATGACACTTTGAGCTAAGGGCAATAGATGTCAACTGCAACGAGCATTCCACTGAAATGTCATTAGGCTGGAATTAGATATCTACAGAACTTTTGGAAGGATTTCTATTAAAACAGATGATATGTATCTACCCTTTTTGACCTCTCTGCAGAATATGATTTGTTGAAATGGCCAGAGACAATATCAACTCATATAAAAAAGGAAACTGACTTACAAGGATATGAATCTTGATGACCTAACTGTAAAATTACTGGAAGAAAAAAAAGAGAGAGAGATGCAGCTATTCTTTCCTGTACACCATAGGTATGACCTCCAAACAGCTAAGGTAAATCATACCAGGCTTTAAAAAGTGAACTCACAGGAAGGTCTTGAATAAATGTTCCATCCTACAACATTCTTTTTTTCCAGGCTGGAGATTAAACTACCCAATGAAGGCAAAACAGAGTCAACATGCTTGCAGATTACTGAGCTGATTTGTTGATACAATTAAACAATGCAAATCTTCTTGACATAAATGTTTCTGCAAAGATTATACACTGCATAGATAACCTGACCACAACAGTGACTAACAACCATTAACTAGTACCTCTGGGCTGCTATTCTCACATACGTCCAATATTAAGATTTTTGTGCCCAAAGGGTAGGGCAATTTCTTGGTGACATTCTTACATGAAATAAATCAATTTTGGAAGTATCTGTGTTTTAGGTAAACCTAGGCAATATCAATAACCTCAGATATGCAGATGATACCACCTTTATGGCAGAAAGTGAAGAAAAACTAAAGAACCTCTTGACAAAAGTCAAAGAGGAGAGTGAAAAAGTTGGCTTAAAACTCAACATTCAGAAAACGAAGATCATGGCATCTGGTCCCATCACTTCATGGTAAACAGATGGGGGAAAAGTGGAAACAGCAGCAGATTTTACTTTTGAGGGCTACAAAATCACTGCAGATGGTAACTGCAGCCATGAAATTAAAAGACGCTTACTCCTTGGAGGAAGTTATGACCAACCTTGACAGAATATTAAAAAGCAGAGACATTACTTTGCCAACAAAGGTCCATCTAGTCAAGGCTATGGTTTTTCCAGCAGTCATGTATGAATGTGAGAGTTGGACTATAAAGAAAGCTGAGCACCAAAGAATTGATGCTTTTAAACTGTGGTGTTGGAGAAAACTCTTTAGAGTCCCTTGGACTGCAAGGAGATCCAGCCAGTCCATCCTAAAGGAAATCAATCCTGAATATTCATTGGAAGGACTGATGCTGAAGCTGAAACTCCAGTACTTTGGCCACCTGATGCAAAGAGCTGACTCATTTGAAAAGACCCTGATGCTGGGAAAGATTGAAGGCGGGAGGGGAAAGGGACGACTGAGGATGAAATGATTGGATGGCATCACCGACTCAATGGACATGAGTTTAAGTAAACTCCGGAAGCTGGTGATGGACAGGGAGGCTTGGAGTGCTGCAGTCCATGGGGTCACAAAGAGTTGGACACGACTGAGCGACTGAAATGAACTGTACTGAGGCAATATTAACTGTAAAAAGATTTACATATATTCCCTGGTGGCTCAGACGTCAAAGCATCTGCCTACAATGAGGGAGACCTAGGTTCAATCCCTGAGTTGGGAAGATCCTCTGGAGAAGGAAATGGCAACCCATTCCAGTACTCTTGCCTGGAAAATCCCATGGACAGAGAAGCCTGGTAGGCTACAGTCCATGGGGTTGCAAAGAGTCGTACATGACTGAGCAACTTCACTTTCATATACATATATTTATATATATACAAGATAGGACATACAAAGAAGTTCTTCGTTAAAAAAAAAAAGTCTGTTTAGGTTTTCAAATTCCTCAGATTGCCCATGTGCTATAAACAGATGAAAATATTTGCAGGAGGCTGCCCCTGCCACCTCAGGTCTGTATTCAGTCTTCCCCTTGCCTGGCTCCCGTTATCAACCTGCTGGAACACCGAAGTTGCCTTGATGATCCCAAAAGACTTTCCCTGGTCTTTTTATAAGGATTCAAGCATCAACATCTGTTTATTTCTCCAGGGAGAGAGAACTTTCTTTGTTCACATTTTCCCTCCAATGATCCTGCTTTAATCCTTCAGTGCAGAGCCTAGAAGGGAGTGGCAGAAAGCGTGCCTAATGTCACACTTTCCTTGAGTCCTGTCTAACAGGCTTCTTCTGAGAAGCATGTCAGTAACAGCCTTCAACTCTCCCTATGACACCACCTGATGAATATGTTTGTTGTTCTCTGGTGTAGGACAAAAAATTGAAAAAGTTAAGAAAAAAATGTTTTTTACTGTGTGTGGTAATCACTTCACAGTATGAACATAAATCATTATGTTGTACACCTGGAACCAATACAAAGTTATATGTCAATTATTATATCTTAATTTAAAAAATATGAAAATGAAGAAAGCTTGGCCATAACGGTAGAGTAGAAAGACCCTCAGCTCCCCTCCTCTCATGGGCATACAACAATTACAACCATTTACAGAGTAATACTGATGAGAAAGACCAGAATCTACCAGAAAAAAGTATTATATAACTAAAGACATAAAGAAGAAACCACAATGATATGGGTAGGAGAAGCAAAGGTGTAGTCAAGACCCATGCCTCTAGGTGGATAACCCACAGTGAGAGGAAAATTAGAAATGCAGGGAGTCCTGCACTGGGAAGACCAGCCCCTAGAATATCTGGTTTTGAAGGTCAGTAGTGTTTACATTCAGGAGAGCTGTGGAAGATAGAGACTCCACTCTTAGAGTGCAATCAAAATGTCACACGCTCAGGGACCCAGGGCAGAAGCAGTAATTTTAAAGGATCCTGGGTCAGATGCAGGCCAACCTTAAAGAATCTCCAGAAGAAGCCAGAAGCAATTGGAGCTTACCCTGGAAACACAGATACTGGCGTTATCCATTTTTGGGAACTTGTTCTACCATGTGGACAGTGGTACTAACAAGCTCCCCCTCTGGTTTATCAGTCTAGGGACCTGGCCTTGCCTAGTAGGCTATAAGCACCTGTACTGGGATGTCTCAAGCCAAGTAACTAACCTGGAGAGGACACAGCCCCCCAAAAGGAGGAGGGCTGCTGTAAAACTCTTGAGCATACAGCCATCCTTGGAGATGGCTACATCCACTGAGGGCCTAGGACTCAGGACCACACACGAGTGCACAGGCACTAGACTTGGGACTCCCAGGTCTATCAGCTGACTTTTCATCACAAACCCTGAGGTCAGAAGAGTGTCACGATATACTTAAAGTGGTGAAAGCAAAAAACCTACCTCAAAAATTACCTATCCAGCTAGGCATTCATTCAGATTTGATGATGAGATCAAAAAGTTTATAGATAAGCAAAAGAACTCTTGCTTATAGATAAGAACTCTTTCAGTTCAGCACCACAATAACTCCTTTACAATAAATGTGAAAGGTGAACAACAACAACAAAAGAAGCCACAACTAAAAACATAAAAAGTACTAAAGGAAAAAAGCTCACTGGTTAAGGCAAAAATACAATAAAGGTAAAAACATAGTAAAGGTAGTAATCAAGCATGGACAAAGTTAGTAAAAGGTTACAAGACAAAAGCACTATAAAGTCATCTGTATCTGCTATAAGTAGTTGAGGAATACACAAAAAAAAAGATATGTAAAATATGATGTCAAGAAAAGTAATCCTGGGGAAGGTTGAAGAAAATATAGGATTATTAAATTGCATTTGAAATGAAGAGACTAGCAACTTAAAATAATCATATATATATATATATATATACATACACACATACACACACTCAGTTCAGTTCAGTTGCTCAGTCATGTCTGACTCTTTGTGACCCCATTAACCACAACACACCAGGCCTCCCTGTCCATCACCAACTCCCAGAGTTTACTCACACTCATGTCCATTGAGTCCATGATGCCATCCAACATCTCATCCTCTGTCGTCCCCTTTTCCTCCTGCCTTCAATCTTTCCCAGCATCAGGGTCTTTTCAAAAGAGTTAGCTCTCCACATCAGGTGGCCAAAGTATTGGAGTTTCAGCTTCAACATCAGTCCTTCCAATGAACATCCAGAACTGATCTCCTTTAGGATGGACTGGTTGGATCTCCTTGAAGTCCAAGGGACTCTAAAGAGTTTTTTCCAACACCACAGTTCAAAATCATCAATTCTTCGGTGCTCAGCTTTCTTTATAGTCCAACTCTCACATCGATACATGACTGGAAAAACCATAGCCTTGACTAGATGGACCCTTGTTGACAAAGTAATGTCACTGCTTTTTAATATGTTGTCTAGGTTGGTCATAACTTTTCTTCCAAGGAGTAAGAGTTATTAAAAAAAAAAAAAAAAAACCTCATGGTAACCACAAACCAGAAACCTGTAATAGATGTGTACAAAAAAGAAAAAGGAATCAAAGCATAACACTAAAGATCAAATCACAAGAGCATAAATCAAAAGAAGAGCAAAAACTAACTACAAAACTACCCCAAAACATTTTTTTAAAAGGCAGTGGGCCCAGCAGTGGGATTGCTGGATCATAAGGCAGTTCTATTTCCAGTTTTCTAAGGAATCTCCACACTGTTCTCCATAGTGGCTGTACTAGTTTGCATTCCCACCAACAGTGTAAGAGGGTTCCCTTTTCTCCACACCCTCTCCAGCATTTATTGCTTGTAGACTTTTGGATCACAGCCATTCTGACTGGCGTGAAATGCTACCTCATAGTGGTTTTGATTTGCATTTCTCTGATAATGAGTGAGGTTGAGCATCTTTTCATGTGTTTGTTAGCCATCTGTATGTCTTCTTTGGAGAAATGTCTATTTAGTTTTTTGGCCCATTTTTTGATTGGGTCATTTATTTTTCTGGAATTGAGCTGTAGGAGTTGCTTGTATATTTTTGAGATTAGTTGTTTGTCAGTTGCATCATTTGCTATTATTTTCTCCCATTCTGAAGGCTGTCTTTTCACCTTGCTTATAGTTTCCTTTGTTGTGCAGAAGCTTTTAAGTTTAATTAGGTCCCATTTGTTTATTTTTGTTTTTATTTCCAATATTCTGGCAAGTGGATCATAGAGGATACTGCCGTGATGTATGTCGGAGAGTGTTTTGCCTATGTTCTCTTCTAGGAGTTTTATAGTTTCTGGTCTTACATTTAGATCTTTAATCCATTTTGAGTTTATTTTTGTGTATGGTGTTAGAAAGTGTTCTAGTTTCATTCTTTTACAAGTGGTTTACCAGTTTTCCCAGCACCACTTGTTAAAGAGATTGTGCACTGGGACAACCCAGAGGGATGGTATAGGGAGGGAGGAGAGAGGAGGGTTCAGGATGGGGAACACATGTATACCTGTGGCAGATTCATTTCGATATTTGGCAAAACCAATACAATAGTGTAAAGTTTAAAAATAAAATAAAATATTAAAAAAAATAAAATAAAGATTGTCTTTAATCCATTTTATATTCTTGACTCCTTTGTCAAAGATAAGGTGTCCATATGTGTGTGGATTTATATCTGGGCTTTCTAATTTGTTCCACTGATCAAATATTTCTGTCTTTGTGCCAGTACCACACTCTCTTGATGACTGTGGCTTTGTAGTAGAGCCTGAAGTCAGGCAGGTTGATACCTCCAGTTCCATTTTTCTTTCTCAAGATTGCTTTGGCTATTCGACATGGAAGCAACCTAGATGTCCATCAGCAGATGAATGGATAAGAAAGCTATGGTACATATACACAATGGAGTATTACTCAGCCATTAAAAAGAATACATTTGAATCAGTTCTAATGAGGTGGATGAAATTAGAGCCTATTATACACAGTGAAGTAAGCCAGAAAGAAAAACACCAATACAGTATCAGATCAGATCAGATCAGATCAGTCGCTCAGTCGTGTCCGGCTCTTTGTGACCCCATGAACTGCAGCACGCCAGGCCTCCCTGTCCATCACCAACTCCCAGAGTTCACTCAGACTCACATCCATCGAGTCAGTGATGCCATCCAGCCATCTCATCCTCTGTCATCCCCTTCTCCTCCTGCCCCCAATCCCTCCCAGCATCAGAGTCTTTTCCAATGAGTCAACTCTTTGCATGAGGTGGCCAAAGTACTGGAGTTTCAGCTTTAGCATCATTCCTTCCAAAGAAATCCCAGGGCTAATCTCCTTCAGAATGGACTGGTTGGATCTCCTTGCAGTCTAAGGCACTCTCAAGAGTCTTCTCCAACACCACAGTTCAAAAGCATCAATTCTTCGGCGCTCAGCCTTCTTCACAGTCCAACTCTCACATCCATATATGACCACAGGAAAAACCATAGCCTTAACTAGACGAAACTTTGTTGGCAAAGTAATGTCTCTGCTTTTGAATATGCTATCTAGGTTGGTCATAACTTTCCTTCCAAGGAGTAAGTGTCTTTTAACTTCATGGCTGCAATCACCATCTGTAGTGATTTTGGGTCCCATAAAAATAAAGTCTGACACTGTTTCCACTGTTTCCCCATCTATTTCCCATGAAGTGGTGGGACTGGATGCCATGATCTTCGTTTTCTGAATGCTGAGCTTTAAGCCAACTTTTTCACTCTCCACTTTCACTTTCATCAAGAGGCTTTTGAGTTTCTCTTCACTTTCTGCCATAAGGGTGGTGTCATCTGCATATCTGAGGTTATTGATATTTCTCCCGGCAATCTGGATTCCAGCTTGTGCTTCTTCCAGTCCAGCGTTTCTCATGATGTACTCTGCATATAAGTTAAATAAGCAGGGTGACAATATACAGCCTTGACGTACTCCTTTTCCTATCTGGAACCAGTCTGTTGTTCCATGTCCAGTTCTAACTGTTGCTTCCTGACCTGCATACAGATTTCTCAAGAGGCAGATCAGGTGGTCTGGTATTCCCATCTCTTTCAGAATTTTCCACAGTTTATTGTGATCCACACAGTCAAAGGCTTTGGCATAGTCAATAAAGCAGAAATAGATGTTTTTCTGGAACTCTCTTGCTTTTTCCATGATCCAGTGGATGTTAGCAATTTGATCTCTGGTTCCTCTGCCTTTTCTAAAACCAGCTTGAACATCAGGAAGTTCACGGTTCACATATTGCTGAAGCCTGGCTTGGAGAATTTTGAGCATTACTTTACTAGCGTGTGAGATGAGTGCAATTGTGCGGTAGTTTGAGCATTCTTTGACATTGCCTTTCTTTGGGATTGGAATGAAAACTGACCTTTTCCAGTCCTGTGGCCACTGCTGAGTTTTCCAAACTTGCTGCCATATTGAGTGCAGCACTTTCACAGCATCGTCTTTCAGGATTTGAAAGAGCTCAACTGGAATTCCATCACCTCCACTAGCTTTGTTTGTAGTGATGCTTTCTAAGGCCCACTTGACTTCACATTCCAGGATGTCTGGCTCTAGGTCAGTGATCACACCATTGTGATTATCTGGGTCGTGAAGATCTTTTTTGTACAGTTCTTTTGTGTATTCTTGCCATCTCTTCTTAATATCTTCTGCTTCTGTTAGGTCCATTCCATTTCTGTCCTTTATCGAGTTCATCTTTGCAGGAAATATTCCTTTGGTATCTCTATACTAACACATATATGTGGAATTTAGAAAGATGGTAACAATAACCCTGTATATGAGACAGCAAAAGAGACACTGATGTATAGAACAGTCTTTGGACTTGTGGGAGAGGGAGAGGGTGGGATGATTTGGGAGAATGGCATTGAAACATGTATAATATCATATATGAAACGAGTCGCCAGTCCAGGTTCGATGCACGATACTGGATGCTTGGGGCTGGTACACTGGGACGACCCAGAGGGATGGTATGGGGAGGAAGGAGGGAGGAGGGTTTAGGATGGGGAACACATGTATACCTGTGGCGGATTCATTTTGATATATGGCAAAACTAATACAATATTGTAAAGTTAAAAAATAAAATAAAAAGGCAGTAGGTACCTAATTATCAATAATTATTTTCAATTTAAACAGACTACATGCTCCCATGAAAGGACACAGATACAAAACATACCTATATATATGCTATCTGTGCTGTGCTTAACTTGCTCAGTCCTGTCTGACTCTTTGAGACCCCTTGGACTGTAGCCCACCAGGCTCTTCCGTCCATGGACATTCTCCAGGCAAAAATACTAGAGAGGGTTGCCATGCCCTCCTCCAGGTGATTCTCCCAACCCAGGGATCAAACCCAGGTCTTCTGAATTGCAGACATATTCTTTACTGCCTGAGCCACCAGGGAAGCCCAAGAATACTGGAGTGGGCAGCCTATTCTTTCTCCAGGGGTATCTTCCCGACCCAGGAATCAAAATGGGGTCTCCTGAGTTGCAGGCAGATTCTTTACCAGCTGAGCTACCAAGAAAGCCCATATATGCTATCTAGAATGGCCTAATTTCAGATGTAAAGACACACACACACACACACCTTCAGACAAGTGAAAACAAAACACAATGATTTAAAATCTATGGGATGTAGCAAAAGCAGTTCTATGAGGGAAATTTATGGTGATACAAACAAAGCTCAGGAAATGAAAAAAATCTCAAATAAACAACCTAACCTTATACCTAAGGAACTGGAAAAAGAAAGACAAAGAATATCCAAAGTTAGCCAAAGGAAAGAAATCAAAGACCAGAGAATTACAGACACAAATAAAACAGAGACTAAAAAAATAATAGAAGAGATCAATGAGACGAAGAGCCAGCTCTTTAAAAAGACAAACAAAATTGATAAGTTTAAGTCAGACTGATCAACAAAAAAGGAGAGAGGACCCAATTAAATTATATCAGATATGAAAAAGGAATACTTACAACCAACAACACAGAAATACAAAGGACAGTATGAATGATTATATGCCAATAAAATGAATAATCTAGAACAAATGGACATGTTCCTAGAAATGTACAAGCTCTCAAGACTGACCAGAATGAAATAGAAAATAGAAACAGACTGATTACCAGAAATGAAATTGAATCAATAATCAAAAACTCTCAACTAACAAACATCTAGACCAGATGGCTTCACAGGTGAATTCTACCAAACATTTATAAAAGAGTTAGCACCTGTCATTCTCAAACTATTGCCAAAAATTACAGAGGAATGAATGCTTCCAAACTCATTCTACAAGACAAGAATAACTCTGATACCAAAACCAAACAGAAATATATATATTAAAAAAAAAAATTACAGGCCATTATCACTGATGAACACACATGCAAAAATCCTCAACAAAATAATAGCAAACCAAATATAACAATACATTAAAAGAATCACACACCATGATCAAGTGGAAATTTATTCCAGAGATGGCTAAATATCCACAAATCAATTAATGTGATATACCACATTAACAAAGTGAAGAATAAAAATCATATGATAATCTCAACAGATGCAGAAAAACCTTTTGACATAATTCAGCATCCATTTGTGATTAAAAACTCTCCACAAAGTGGGTATACAGGGGACATACTTCAACATAATAAAACCATTTATGACAAACCCACAGCTAATGGCATACTCAACAGTGAAAATTGAAAGGACTTTCTATAAGATCAGGAAGAAGGTAAGAAAGCCTTCTCTCGTCACTTTTTTCAGATGTCCCAGCCACAGTCAAGAAGAAGAAAAAATAAAAGGAATCCAAATCTGAAAGAAAGAAGTAAAATGGTCACCGTTTGCAGATGATATGGTACTATACACTGAAAATCCTAAAGATGCCCCTGAAAAAGCACTGCTGCTGCTGCTAAGTCGCTTCAGTCGTGTCCGACTCTGTGCGACCCCATAGACGGCAGCCCACGAGGCTCCCCCATCCCTGGGATTCTCCAGGCAAGAACACTGGAGTGGGTTGCCATTTCCTTCTCCAATACATGAAAGTGAAAAGTGAAAGTGAAGACGCTCAGTCTATCCGACTCTTAGTGACCCCATGGACTGCAGCCTACCAGGCTCCTCTGTCCGTGAGATTTTCCAGGCAAGAGTACTGGAGTGGGGTGCCATTGCCTTCTCCGGAAAAAGCACTAGAGTTCATCAATTCATAAAGTTACAGGATACAAATTTAATATATAGAAACACATAAAAATAAAATAAAAAATGAGACTTTTTTTAAATCCCACTTGCCATCACATTAAAAAAAAATACCTAGGGAATAAATTTAACTATGGAGATAAAACACCTGTACTCAGAAAACTATAAAACACTGTGAAAGAAATGGAAGATGATACAAACTGATGCAAAGATATACCATGTTGATGGATGGGAAGAATTAGTATTGTTAAAATGACCACACTACCCAAGACAATCTACAGATTCAATGCAATCCCTATCAAACTACCAGTGGTACACTTCACAGAAATAAGTAATTTTAAGATTTTTATGGAAACACAAAAGACATTGAAAAGCCAAAACAATATTGAAAAAAATAACAGTTGGAGGAATCTTTCTTCCTGACTTCCTACAAAATCATCAAAACAGTATGGTACTGACCACAAAATAGACAGGCAGAACAATGAATAGAGAATAGAGAGCCCAGAAATAAACTCACACATTTATGGTTGGTCAATCTATGACAAGGAGGCAAGAATACACAATGAGGAAAATAGTCTTTTTAATAAGTGGTGCTGGAAAAACTGGATAACTACATATAAAAGAATAAAATTAGAACATTTTCTCACATCATATTTAAAAATAAACTCAGAATGGATTAAAGACCTAGATGTACAATTGGAAACCATAAAACTTCCAAAAGAAAACAGAGAATAATCTTTGACATAAATCAAAGCAATATTTTTGTATCTGTTGCCTAAGGCAAATAGGACCTAATTTGAGGTCGACCTTCATGCCACGTGCAGAAGAGATGAAACCCCATTTTATTTTATAAACCCCATCCTATTCCAAGCACGGCCTATGAGCCTCATCTCTGCTGCTGACCTGTTCAGAGAAGCCACAATATTCACTGCTTAAAGTCATAAACTGTGTTTTGAACCCAGTAGTAATTAAGCCCCATATACACTGACATTTCATACATCAAAAAAAATTAATACATAATTCAGCCACTATCCCTATTTTCCTCAAAGAGGGCAAATTTAAATTCAAGTGATCAAGGGAAAAAAAAATTCACAAAAAGAGAAGGTACACCTGCAATGAGGGAGACCTGGGTTCAATCCCTGGGTTGGGAAGATCTTCTAGAGAAGGGAAGGGCTACCCACTACAGTATTTTGGCCTGGAGAATTCCACAGGGTCACAAAGTGTCGGACACGACTGAGCGACTTTCACTTCACTAAGTAGTACAACAGTCACAAGTCACAAATCCACCGGGAACTCTGAGAGAAGGATGTGGTTTACTGATCTGGAATCAGATTTAGCACGCTCACAGGTAGCAGGAAACTAAGCCACCATGTCTGATGATAAAATATTTCTGCCTAAAAGAAAAAGTTTTATTATTTATTATTAAACAACTACTTTCTACCCTCCCGGAATATCAGGGTATACACAGTGCCTAGGTCAAGGTTCTTCCCTCCAAACAACTGTCTTCCACCACCCAGAGTTTCTGGGCTCCAAGTCATGGCTTGAAATTCATCTCAACAGAATCCATGGACTGATTGACATACATCACTCTCTAATCCTCCGACACAATGGCTGAATCTTCTCTGAGCCAGAACATTTTTATTTCAAAGTTAGCTGTTTCTTCCTGTGTAATAGTCCATGTAGCCTATCTTCAAATGTAAAGTGACTGAGGGCAAGACATCCTGGTTGTTAAGGCAAATTCTAGCACTGCTCTCTATTTTCCAACTGAACTGACACAGTTTTGCTCATGGACATGAAAATGATGCAATAAAATTGATACTGTGCAAAACATGTTTTATTGTGGTCAGATTCCTCAATAACAAAAATAAAGCCCCAAGTTTCTGGTGCCATGTAACATGGGCAAAACTGTGTGCATTCATGCCATAATGCTATTAATTCTTTACCTTTTATAAAAGAACAATGGATTAGTTTTAAAAGTAAGCAAGATGATAGTACTCAAATAATACAAATCAGAAATGGATAAATTATTAATCCTATTAGTTATAAAGTTTATAATATTTAATCAAGCATAAGACATATTGAGATTCAGTGAATAACACAGTATTAAGATTTCTGCAACTTTGAAATGATGGCTGCCTTTTCTTTAAATTTTCAATGAATGTGTAATGTATAACAAATACATTTTTGTATATAATTTAAAAAGAAAATTTGTGCCAAATGTACATATAAAGCAATGTTTAATGAGGAAATGATTAAATAGCTAAATGGAAATGATTAAATAGCTAATATTTAAATAGCTTAAACACAGTAAGTAGTTCCCAAAGACTTCTGATAAAAATTAAAATGGGGCTTCTCTCATAGCTCAGTTAGTAAAGAATCTGCCTGCAATGCAGGAGACCTGGGTTCAATCTCTGGAGAAGGAAACGGCA